>NW_021573312.1:0-731 GCF_001605985.2 Dendrobium catenatum
TTGCATCCAAGAATAGGTGTTTGAGGTGGTGCGGGAATAAGAGTCCAAGTGCCTTGTCGCTGAAGAGCTTGGTATTCATCGGACATAGCCTTCCTCCAGTGTGAATGTTTAACTGCCTGGTGATAATTGAGGGGAGCGGTCGGAGTGGGTGTAGTGCTGAGAAGAGATATAATTCTCTTTGGCTTCGTGATCCCTGATTTGAGCCTTGTCTACATCGGGTGTGAAGGGAGAATTGGCAAGGGAGGAGATCTGTTTGATTGAACCGTAGAGGATGAGGGGGAATTGAGCCTGCGGTTGATTGTGGTGTAGTCGGAGGGTACCGTGTGAGTTGATTGAGTGAAGTTTTGAGTAGAGATGCCGGATGTGGACTGTTGATTTGTTGAACTAGGAACAAGAAGTAGAGGAGGTATTGGGTGAACGGTAGACGACTGCTGGTAATTCTGAGTGTGTTGACATTGTTTAAACGGGAATTGGTGTTCATTGAAGCGGACATGGCAGGAAATGTAGATTTTGTTTGACTGTATGTCGAGACACTTGTAGCCTTTCTGAAACGGTGAGTAACCAATGAAGACGCATTCGGTTGATCTTGGATCAAGTTTGGTAGGAGCATAGGGACGAAGCCATGGAAAACACTGGCAGCCGAAGATGCGGAGATGATCATAGGTCGGTGTGCGACCATAGAGACGGTGGAAGGGCGTTTCTTGGTTGATCGAAGAGGATGGGAGCCGATT
>NW_021573313.1:0-796 GCF_001605985.2 Dendrobium catenatum
GTCTAGGATGGACCGGGTGAACCGGTCCATCAGTTTCATGTCTTGTAACAACTTCAAGTATTTATCCATGAGAGTGCTACTACCACTGACTTGAGTCTGAGTGTTCTTGATCATCTGGATCATTGCTGCCATCATTTGCATGAAAGATTTCATAGTAGCATTAATGCTACTACTCAAAAGCTCTGTTACGGCTGTTAGCTCCATCTTAATTTCTCCCGTACTATCATCAATGTCATCATGTTCAGGATCCATAGCCCTGAGATATAACGCTACGAAATAAATTTAGTAGTCCATAACACATACATCTTATACCTACTTTAACTTATAGAATCATCCTATTGACTCTTTTATATTAATCAGTATGTTAAAACCTTTCACTCTGATACCACTTTTATCATGACCTGACTCGGGGGCTTGAATTAACGAGGCGATATCAGACGGTCGGATGATAAAATTATAATCTAAATCTAATTTCAATTTATTGAAAGAGCCACTAAATATCAAAAACATAAACTGATATAAAAATAATTTAAATACCTTTCTTCATGTACCTCATGCTTACGGTACACATTTCCGTCACTTCTACTTATTAGATTATCTTAAACATACTTGAAATAAAAGTTAAACCAATAACAATAAACCAAAGCTTAGCGAGTAACATGCTTCTAAACTACAATAATTCAAGACAGTATAAGTAATATGCTTAATGTCACTTTTCATTACACATCTTAAATTTTATTTCCTATAAACATATCATTTAAACATATGCATAAATCATAAATACATATCATATCAT
>NW_021573314.1:0-303 GCF_001605985.2 Dendrobium catenatum
AAATCTATTTAGAAAGAAGCTATTTTTGGACATCGTCCAGAGGATCGGCCTGGACTATAAAATATCATCCCGGCCGATCCAGGACAAATTTTTCAATTTTTTCTCTGGAATTTAAGGAAAGCAATTAGTCATGGACGATCGCAGAATCGTCAAGGCCGATGTGCTGGACGATTGACTTCGTCCAGCTTCATTTCAGGGCGATTTTCAGGATGATTTTTCTCATATTTGAACTAATCGGCCAGGACGATATGCCTATCATCCTAGATGATAATGTCGGCAACTTGCATTAATGAGCTCATTTTG
>NW_021573315.1:0-228 GCF_001605985.2 Dendrobium catenatum
GGGCTTGCTCCTATGGGACGTCTGTACCCCAGAAATAAATAAACCCCGCTCAACCAAAGATCGAGTTGGGGAATCTCTGTTTCAAATTGTAAATTTTGTTATTGAGTCCATAAGAAAATGATATCTTTATCCTTCGGGGTAATATATCATGTTCTTATGCCATGCTCAATAATAAAGTATGCAATCCGTTTGAGGATACAATATATATATATATATATATAGTAGATC
>NW_021573316.1:0-37704 GCF_001605985.2 Dendrobium catenatum
AACTTAGGTCTAACAACCTATTTACTAGACTCAACAGACTTTATGTCCTCTGTCACCCACCGACAACGGTCCTTCCAACCTCCATCGCCTAACAACATTCTTTCCAAATTTCGTCGACTGCCGACTATGGTCCTTCCGACCACCGTCACCCAAATATGAAATTTTTGAATTGTGTTGCTTGTCGATTATGGTCCTTGTTGACCCCTATACCTCAATACACGCGAGAAAGGACCCAAGCAGGTGAATAAAGCGATAAGCGCCTTAGCACCGCACACCACTTGAAGGGTGAAACGACCTCTAATTGCCAAACGGATGACATCGTTGCGATCAGGATGTCGAATTCTGCTAGGTCGAGACCCCTCATAATTGAATCGAATAAGATCAGTCAAAAGGGACGACCGACATCCAAAATTAAAGTGCAAGACTGATCAAATGATCCCAGATCGACGAACAGACTCCATCGTTGCATATCGAATGTTGCCAACCTATGAAAATTGTATTTTGTTTATTCCAATTGGAGTATCTAGATTGGTAGCACAAATCCCAATGTAATGCAAAGATGCTCATATCGAGAAAATGAGGCCTCGAAGATGCCCGGACAATATTCGATCGACAAACGGACAGCGCCATTGCGTCCAGAACATCATCGACATTCAGGATATATATTTTATTTAATAAATTTGGATCATCTTAGATGGTGGTGAATTTCTAGGCGATGCAAATATGTTATAAAGGCCTGCATTACGATGGAAACGAGGCCTCGAAGACTCTCGGACGACGTCCATTCAAAAAACGGATAGTGTCATTGTGTCCGGAACATCATCGGCATTAAGAATCTACATTTTATTTGATCAAATTGGATCATTTGATGTGATGTCGCAATTTTCAAATGAGATCCAAATATGATGCAGAGGCACGCGTTACGAGAGAAATTAACCTCATCGGTGATGAAATGACGTCGGATTGTAAAACGGATAGTGCCATTACGTTCGGAACATCGTCGGAATTAATAATCTACATTTTATTTGATCAAATTGGATCAATTGTTATGATGTCGCAATTTTTAAAGGTGATCCAAATATGATGCAAAGGAACGCGTTACGAGGGAAATTAGCCTCGTCGGTGACAAAATGATGTCCGATTGCAAAGTGGATGGCGTCGTTGCGTCCCGAATGTCATCGGCATTAAGAATATGCATTTTATTTGATTAAATTGGATTGTTTGAGGTGGTGTCGCAAATCTCAAAGGCGATTCAAATATGTTACGAGGGCACGCATTTCGAGGGAACTAGGCCTCGTCGCCACCCAAATGACATTCGATCAACGAACGAAAAGTACCATTGCATCCAGAACATTGTCTCCATTAAGAATCTACATTTTATTCGATCAAATTGGATCGTTTGAGGTGGTGTCGCAAATTTCAAAGGTGATCCAAATTTGATGTGAAGGCACGTACTACGAGGGAAATTAGTCTCGTCGGAGATGACACGACGTCCGATCAATAAACGGATAGCTCCATTGCATCTGGAACGTCGTTGGAATTAGGAATATACATTTTATTTAATTAAATTGGATCGTTTGAGGGGGTGTTGCAAATTTTAAAGGTGATCCAAATTTGATGCGAAGGCACGCACTACGAGAGAAATTAGCCTCATTGGAGACCAAATGATGTCGGATCGACAAATGGATAGCGCCATTGCGTTCGATACGTTGTCAAAACCTAAAAACTATATTTTGTTTATTCAATTTTAAGTATCCATAATGGTGGCACAAATCTCGAGGCAAAACACACATTTTGAGGAAATTAGACCTCGTCATCGCTCAAATGAAGTTCGATCGTAAAATGGACAGCGCCGTTGCGACCGGAACACCGACAATACCTTAATTCCACTATTAATTTCTCTAATTATAATATTTGGTAAATTAACACGTAAAACAAGGCAAATATTCAAATTTTGAGGAAATCGCGCAAATCAAGATCGCTTTCACTGACTGATGCATCACTGTCATCCTCATTTAACGCTATTACTAATTATAGTAAGTCATTATTAACATTACCTATGTGTTTGAGAAAAAAAGGAAAAAGTTAAATGAAATATCAAATCTCATTTAAGCCAAATACCTCGTTGAGTGAAAATAACCTTTGTGCAAGTCTCCGGCTGAATGCCTGAAATTTCGTTGATTTTATATCTCTTTCAGTAAATTCTGTAAGGCAAGCTACCTCAGTCGATTGCTATCTCATCCTTAAAATCAAGTTGAGAGATACTTGGTAGAGGTTCGCTTCCATGCATCCTCCTTCAAAGCCGAACTCCGCTTTCCTATTAATCGTCCCCTACCTGCATAATCTGATCGCAGCCCCTGTCCCACACACGGCCTAGCTTGGACGGATGTTGATCTGAGCCTCAGACACTTAGCCGTCCATCTCCCGTAGGCCTTAGTCCACACCTATACCCGATACATCAACCAAGGAGAAATGGAGCTCTCGGAGATCTATGGTAGCTACAAAGAACTGTCGATCTCCACGGAAGCCTAAAACAGTGAGAGCCAAATGTCAACTAGCTGCAACTGCTCCTATCTCATGCAGCAGTTCCAAACTCCAAGCAATCCTAACAGCTGCTCCTTCCAGACCGTCCAAGAAACTGCAAAAAGAGGAAGCACCCAACTTTCTACCGTTCAAAACCTCTGCTTTACCGAATCCCTCCACGCCGAGCCTCTAACCAGATTGCCGCAGCCTCCTCTACACTCTGATCACGCTTCACCAAACCATCTTCACTGTGCCCAACTTTCCACTCCCTCACACAAGAAGCCGAGCAGCTCCCTGTCCGTCCACGCCAAGATCTCCATCCTCAGATTCAGTGGAAAAGGTTAACGATGACAAGTCCAAATTCGTTTTAGATGGAGTTGATGCCACCAATGTGAAGCTAGTGGGTATCATGGTGAATAAGATAGAGAGGATCGCTGATGTTTCTTTTGCTCTAGATGACGGAACTAGGCGGACTACGGTGAACAGGTGGGTCTAATGAAACTTCCCATATATGTATTACCTCACTCTATCGTAAGAAGCCCTTAGCTCTCTCTCTCCTAAAAAAAAGAGGGTTTTGACTAGATGAGATTTTCCATGACTCATATGTTCTGAGATCTGTATTGGAGTTGCCTTCTCCATTTTTGTTCCATGTTTAGTTTAAGCTGGAGGTGGGAAAACAGTGATCTTTGAACTCTACATTGTTTGGCACTTCTCAAAATTTCTCTTACAAGAGGGAAAGTGTGATCATGAGAAAGGAATTCTTAAAACAATCTACTTCTCTCCATTGAAGGCTTTGGCACATGAAAAGCTTCGTATATGGAATATGAAACTTGCTACATGAGAAGTTATGTATTTGGAGTTGAATGGGACAATGAATCTTATGATAAAAAAATGCATGAAGCCGATATGATTCTAACATCTCCTGAGAAATTTGATGCTGCGACTTGTCATGGAGTTAGAGATGGCGGGTTAAGTTTTTTTAGTGATACTTCACTTGCACTAATTGATGAAGTTCGCCTACTTAATGATCAACATGGGGCTACCTTAGATGCAATAATTAGCAGAATAAAGATAGCTTTTAGAAGGCTTCTGAGAAGATGGCATGTAAAGAAATTTATGGTCCAAACAAATTGTCAGAGGAAATCTTGAGGTGCCTCTTGAGTATTTTCTCAAAGTTTAGCTTGCCAAAGAACAGGTTGGTGGTGGAGAGTGGGTTTTCTCAATCTATATCAGGCTCTTTTGACGGTTTGGAGATTGAAGGATTTCTCGATCCTTATGTTATTTGTTCAGAATTCGGAAGAAGGAACAAAGGATCATATCAACATCTCCATGTATTAGAAGCAAGTTCACTCGATCCAATATTCCAAATCTTATCTCAAATTCATTATTTCTAACTCAAAGGCTTAGCAAAAAACAAAAAGAAAAGAAAAAGAAGAAACAAAGAAAAAGAAAGAAAAGAAAAGAAAATTTCAAAAAAATATTTGTCTCGATTTTTTAACCCTTTCTCTCTCCCCTACCTCGGCATGCGTATCGAGTCGGTGGTCTACCTATACACGCTTTTATCTAGCGTGGTGAGAGCAGAAAACGGCGCGACACCCATGACAAGGTAGGCGAGAGTCCCTCGGTTCCGAATCCTTTTCTCGGCGTTCGTGGCGCACCGGAAAACCGCCTATACATGCTTTTCTCTAGCGTGGTGGGAAGGGAACCCGGTGCGGCGCCTACGATGAGACCGGGATATTCATAAGTACCCGCTCTCGGTGAAGTAACTGCTTTTCTTTCTTAAGTACCCGCTCGCTGAGAAACAACTTCTTTTCTTTTGCAATAGGTACCGAAGACCCATACACTCCTTTCTCTGGCGTGGTGGCGGGGGGGGAGATGATTACACGGCCGCGGTGTCCTCATACGAGGGCACCTACCGTACACGCTTTTCTCTAGCGTGGCAGGAGGCTCAGTTTTCCGTAGTTTTCTCCTAAACAGGGGATACGCCAGGAGGCTGCCAAAATTTTGACTGAAGATTCAAGGACTTGGACAAAAAAAGAGACGTGGACTAGAACTTGAACTTGTGAACTTTTTAATAAGATTGAACTTGAATTGAATAAAAAAAATTTCAAATTGAAATTAAATTAAATTTGAGCCTAAATAATGTTGATCAACAAAGGACTTAAACTAAATGAACTAATTGTTGTGGACATGAGCTCAAATTGGCCTCATGCTTGAACTTTACAAGCTTTGAACTCAAAGAAATGAGCTTGGTTTGAACTCAATTTGGACTTGAGCTTAATTCAAGAAAGTGCTATGCAATGATATTGAAATTGGAATAAGCAATAATCTATAACTTTAAATTCAATTTGGATTAAAGCTTAATGATAAAAAAAATCAAAATCATGAACTATGATTGATAAAATAAAAGATTCAAGCATGAATTGATCATATGCTTAAAGGTGAAGTTTTAGATAATAAAGAATTTATAATTATCATCTCAATTGTCATGGAGATGTTGGTGAGCACATAAAAAAGAAAATGGTGAAAGAATATAGCTTGGTTACAAAGAAATCAAGTTAGAACTTGGGAGCATTATAGTTGCTTTGCAAACATAAAGCATAATTCACTCCTAAATAGCAATTGATTGAACCAAAATGAGGCATGCCATGAATAGAAGCAATGTATCTATATTGTGCTCTTAAGTGATTGAAAGTGAATTGAAGATGATTGGTGCCAAGCAAACGACACAAGGTGCTTAGTAAAATTATCATCCAAAAAGAAGTCCCTTTCAAACTACAAGTTATGTTCAAGGATAATGAAGATTGTGTGACATGTAGCATCATTCACTCACAAATGATAGGGAAGGGTCATGCAAATTATTTGGTTTGAATAACCCATAAAGAGTATGAATGATTGTGACAATTCATATACAAGCATATGCTAAGGATTTGTGGGCTTTAATGTAATTTTCTTGAAGTAGTTTCATTCAAATGAACTTCATACAAGCCGTACAACTCAAATGAAGGTGGTGAATGTCACAACACTCCTACAATCAACCATATTCAACCTTACAAGCAATATAAAAGAAGAAGATTTTGTACAAGTCATGGAGTAGATTGTGGAAGTTCGTATGATCAGCAACAATTCAACTCCAAAAGATCTACAATCCATACAAATCCTCTACAAAAATAGATGTGCATGTCATGTTCCACCCCTGTGTAGATGTATAAAAACTACAGTAAATGCAGTATCCTGTAGTCAACTTCACTCTAAGGATGAATACATCTATCTCTAGAAGTAGTGGTTGTATTGTAAAGACCAAATACCACAACAAAGTGCATGAAGGATACGACAGATACAAGCTCCCACGAGCTTCTGCTGGAGCCCCGCTACGAATATTATATAAAATCTATGAACAAATGCCAAACAAATTACAATGAATGCAAGCATCTACGAACAACATGAAAGACGACTACAATAATTTCAAGTATCCATGGGCCACTGTAGAAGAATCGTAGTACACTCAGTCTATTGTCCACGAGCAAAGTAACTATATCAAGTGCAAGTGCTTATGAGTTACAGTGAGAAATTCATCGTGTATACAACAAGCTATCTACGAGCATCTACAAGTACAAGGCAGGAGATTAGTTAGTGCACTACGATCCACCTGCAAAAAGCAACGAGTAGTGCACGACAATCCACCTGTACGAAGCAGCAAATAATTATATTCAAAAGCTGCTACGCCACGCCACTGGATCTGCAACATTTGTACAAGCAGACAGAAGGCGTCCACAACTACAACGCCACGCCACCGGATCCGCAACACTCGTACTAGCGGACATAAGGCGTGCATAAGCTCTTAAATGAAAAGTTGTGTGCATCCAAACGATAGTTATATGCACAACAACAATTATTTTAAAGTATCACCTGCACATGCACTGTAATCTATATACACATAGGTACACTAAAGGGGAAAATACAATCTCAAACCCGCATGGGCCCCGGCGAGCGTGTTATTGGTACACACGTGACGTCTAGGGATGCTGCGCGGGTTATTAAATTTGAACCCGATCCTCCTATGTAGAGTGGACAAGGTTCAATTATAAAATACCCCCAAACACCCGCAAGGGACCTGTCGAGCGTGTTATTGGTACACACGTGACGTCTAGGGAAGCTGCACGGGTCAATAAGTGAATTCAGGTTAGAACCCGATCCTTCTATACGAGTCAATAGAAGTCGACAGGGTTCGATCCTCTGTCGACAGCCCGACAGAGTTGACAAGGTTCAATCCATAAAGAGAAAATGACCCTAAACACCCCGATGATAGCCGTGTTGAATGCAGATTTCAATCGGAGGGGTTTTCAGATATTTTCAAATGTCTCCCAAATATCCACGGTCCATTTCAAATAATTCAAAGCTCCACCCAAAATACCCATAAAAATAAAAAAAAAATCCAAAACTCTACAAAACCCTAAAATTCCCAAAAATATTTAAAAATTGAAATAAATCCATCAAAAACTTAAAGCAAAACCCATCCACCCTCCACAACAGTTTGCCGCGGTGGACAAATCGAAGTTTACTCTAGCTCACAAAGAGTCAAATGCCTAGTCGAAAATATTACTAAGATCCATTCTCAAAATAGTCTCCTGCCGATAAGGACGTGGTACGTGTCCTCTGACCAATGGTCTGCCGCAAAATGGCACCGCAGGATAAACGATTATGACCCGGGGCCCTCTGAACCGTGTGGTTTTCTGCCAAACGGCACCACGAAATATCGGTTATGACCAGCGCCGTTACGCTCCTTATTGGCATCAAATCCTTGAGATATGAATCAATAGGATATGATCGATAAGGCACGAAGCCCTTTGTTAGATTAGATGGATTCAAATTTGTCCCCTTAGATATATAAACATTCATCCTAGGTCTACAAGGTCCCCTTGGATGAAGCAACCCATGGATGCCAACAAGGATCCTTCTGTCAGGTTGGGTCGACTACCTCCTCTAACTAAGTAGACCCGGGACCATGATGGCCCGGGACGACGGAACCATGGGATCTTGATCGGGTCTATCATCCATTCCCCCACCATCCGCTTTAAGTGCTAGATGGTGAAAATTTCTATTTTAAATATCAAACCTTCAAATTCCAAATCTTTAAACCTTTCAAATTCCAAACCTTCAAGCATTTCAAATCCCAATTTCAAATTTTCATACCCAATGCTGCTACTATATGCCAGATACACGTATTCTATGTATCTGATTGACGACTAGCCTTAATCGAAAGTTTTCTCTCGTGATCGGGATGGGTAATTAACTATAGGGGCTTGAGCCAATAGGAAACCAGAACTCAGATCATAAAGTCCTCACAAAATGAGGGCGAAATCTCTGGGTAGTGTCTTATCTACAAACCCATCTGCCTTCCAAAATTTACCTCGGAACTTATTCAGTTAAAACTCCCTCGCCAAATAAAAGAAAAGTGAGCGGAGGCCGAGGCCGAATTTTTGGAGCCCATAAATTTCTGGCGACTCCACTGGGGATTGGTTTCTTTTTCCATCTTTGGCTAGTCATCTAAATGCTATAGTAGTAGCAAAAAATAATAATGATGATATTGAGCTCTATACAGTGAACATCAGGATGTGACATTTGGTTCTTATCTTCAAAAATCCATCACTGAAAGGTCCCGGTAGAAGTAAAAACAACCATCCGATAGAGGGAAAAGCAACCATCTATTATGATGGTAAAATAAAAAAAAATCAAGATATGCACGGTGAGCATTAGGGTGTGACACTTGGAAGTCTATCCGAGAATTCATCGCCGAAAGGTCCCAACTTAAGTGAAAATAAATATAGAGACTCATATCTCTAGAAATTTTTTTTAAAGATTGGTGTGACATCTAGTGTGTACCCCTAGAGATCCACCATTAAAGAAATTGATTAAAAGTAGGTCCCAAAGATGGCCCCTACAGCATTGTTCTCGATGGTCGACACCTTAAAGAATCCTTTAAGAAATCCCATCATGTTTCAAATATATCCTCTCAGAATCAAGAAGATCATCGCTCGACTATCACCAGTGATATTCTTCTCAAAGAGCAAGCAGAGGAAATGAAATAGATTTTCTGTGAATTCAGAGATTGCTTTTCCTGGAGATACGCTGAGATGTCTAGCTTATCCCATGATGTGGTGATTCACAGATTAACCATCAAGCCAGATGCCTTACCTGTAAAGCAAGCTTCAAGGAGAATGATATTGAAGATTGAGAAACAGGTGATTGCAAAGACAAAGAAGCTCATAGAGGTAAACTTCATTTGTGAAGAAAAATATTTTGGTCAGATCGCCAATATTATCCCGGTGAAGAAGAAGAACGGTCAGATTTGTATATGTATCAATTTTTTGGACCTTAACAAGGCGTGTCCAAAAGATAAATTTCTGCTCTAGGTGTCAGAACTTTTAGTTGATAACACTTTCAACTATGATATGTTCTCCATCACGGACCAATCATCAAGATACAATCAAATTAAGATGACGATTGAAAATAAAAAGCATACATCATTCATAACATTTATAAGCATATTCTACTACACAATCATGACTTTCGGCCTAAGGAACACTAGTGCCACATATCAACGGGTAATAACACATGTATTTGATGAGCTAATACATCAAAAGGTCGGATGCTATGTTACTGGTACTGAGAAGACCAATCATCCCACATTGAAGGATTGGTGGCAAGTTCGTATCCAATTGGGAATGCCCCTTTGTCATCGAGGTGTATCAAGGAGGAGCTTATCAGTTGATTGATCTGAATGGTCAAAGGCCCATGCCGCCTATCAACGACCGACATCTAAAGAAGTACAATGCATGAAAATTTCATGACTAATGTAGTTTGTGATGATCAAAATTTTATGTGCATAGTTATCAATGCATGCTTATATTTATATTTTTGAAATTCTCTTGTATAACAAGAATGCATTTCCAAATTCCCCCATCAGACTGGGGGTATTTTAAATATTTATTCGGGTCGACATCGTGCCGTAAGCCGAGATCCCCGAATAAATATTTAAAATCTCAAAGATACAAAGCTTATCCAAAATGTCTCGACGAGATAGTGAGCATTTTAAATATTCATTTGGGTTGACATCGTGCTATACGCCGAGATCTCCAAATGAATATTTAAAATTTTAAAATTCCAAATTTATTTTATTCTAGAATGTTCCTGCGAGACAGGAGGCATTTTAAATATTTATTCGGGTCGACATCGCACTGCATGTCGAGATCCCCGAATAAATATTTAAAACTATCAATACAAATGTTATTTTATGCTAAAGAACACAAATACTTGATTTTCTAAAGTATATATAGATGATCTTTCAAAAACTAGAGACATCACCTTCTCCAATGAACAAAGACTCAAAGGTCAAGAAAGAGACTTTTGTGGCTACACACTCTTTCAAAATTGAGCCAAAAAGCTTGAAGTCTTTCAACATCCTGAAGCTTAAGATTCGAATGGGTGTAAAAGGTCGGATCCATCACGCCCAAATATGGCCGAATCGCTGGCAGCTCCGTCTACTCAATAAGCCATAAGAAAGGCCGTAGTAGCAGAACCCCCACTTCATCAAACCGTCAGTAGGGACTATAGGAAGCATGAAGGAAAATTTGACTCGACAAGTTCAAGTGATCGTAGTTTATAAAATTCTCCTAAATGACTGAATAACCAAAGTTACAGTGGGAAGATGAGTCTCGAGCAGCTACTAAATGTTCGTAGGCTCAAAATCTTCAACCACAAAGGATGACTCCAAATCTACCAACTTCAGCAAAATAAATATTGGGGAGCGTAATTCTCATAGCTCAAGTCTGAAGCCTGAATGGGTGTAAAAGGTTGGATCCAACAAGCTCAAATATGGCCGGATTGCCGGCATCTCCAGCTACTCAACAAGCCATAAGAAAGGCCGTAGTAGAGGAACCCCCATCTCAGCAACCATAGGATAAAGAGCTATCAAATTCTAGCTCTCCCGATCTGATGAACTCAAGTGACTCAGATCAAAGTCTTCTCAAGTGGTTAAGGATCAAGATACTACCTACTTTCGGTACTATCAACTGAATCCAAAACCTGTAAAATCTTCAACAAGTCCGCTAAAGCACAAAGCTAAGGACCGAAGAAAATTATCCCACAGTTCACACAAAGCCCAAGGCTGAACTAAGTGGATTCTGTCATCAACAAGTCTGTTATGCACAAAGCTTAGGACCGTTGACTCTTCGCCACCGACCTAGTACAAACCTAAAAGTTTAGGTCACCGGCATCTACCCCTTCATCAAGCCCGCCAACACTAGAATCAAAGGGCAGAAGGTGTACAAATATTCTGACAAGTCACCAAAGATAAATCAGACAACTCTTCACCAAGTCCACAGCACAAAGCACAAGACAGAATGATCAAAATCTCAGGACTCAGGCCAAGGCCGCAGAAGGAGCACCCTGGATGACATCTACAAATGTCCTTAAAGGCTCGGGGGAATTTTCAATATTTATTTGGGTCGACATCGCTCTGTATGCCAAGATCTCCAAATAAATATTTAAAATTTCATCAAAATACAACCAGATGAGGGAAAAATCTTGAGTAGATAATATCCACTAGCATCAATCTACAAAGACAAGATATCAACCTTCCATGGACATGTCTAAAAGAGAAGTGGAGAAATAAAATTAGTGTGACATCCAAATAAATTGTTGGAGATTCACTAAATGAACATCCTAGTGTGATATCCAAACAAAATTATGGAGATCCACTAAAGAAAAATCTTAGTGTGGCATCCAAATAAATTTTTGGAGATCCACTAAATAAAAACCATAGTGTGTCATCCAAGCAAACTTTGGAGATCCACTAAATAAAAAAATCAGCATGACATCCAATCAAAATCTTGGAGATCCACTAATGAGAATCCTTGGTGTAACATCCAGAATAAATATCTGGAGATCCACAGGGTCAGTCATCATACAACAAACGTGATTTGCTTTATACGTGTATCACATTTATTGGGGGGCATTTGTTGACCCCTATACCTTAATCCACACGAGAAAGGACCCAAGATGGTGAATAAAGCGATAAGCGCCTTAGTACCGCACACCACTTGAAGGGTCAAACGACCTCTGATTGCCAAACGGATGGCGTCGTTGCGACCAGGAAGTCGAATTCTGCTAGGTTGAGACCCCTTGCAATTGAATCGAACGAGAACAGTCAAAAGGGACGACCGACATCGAAAATTAAAGTGCAAGACTGATTAAATGATCCCAGATCAACGAAAAGACTCCATCGTTGCATCCGGAATGTTGACAACCTATGAAAATTGTATTTTTTTTATTCCATTTAGAGTATCTAGATTGGTAGCGTAAATCACAATGTAATACAAAGATGCGCATATCGAGAAAATGAGGCCTCGAAGATGCTCAGACAATATTCGATCGACAAATGGATAGTGCCATTGCATCCGGAACATCGTCGACATTCAAGATATATATTTTATTTAATAAATTTGGATCATCTGAGATGGTGGTGAATTTCTAGGCGATGCAAATATGTTATAAAGGCCTGCGTTACGACGGAAATGAGGCCTCGAAGACTCTCGGACGACGTCCATTCGATAAACGGATAGTGTCATTGCGTCCGGAACATTGTCGGCATTCAGAATCTACATTTTATTGGATCAAATTGGATCATTTGATGTGATGTCGCAAATTTCAAAGGAGATCCAAATATGATGCAGAGGCACGCGTTACGAGAGAAATTAGCCTCATCAGTGATGAAATGACATCCGATTGCAAAATGGATAGTGTCATTACGTCCGGAACATCGTCGATATTAAGAATCTACATTTTATTTGATCAAATTAGATCAACTTTGATATGATGTTGCAATTTTTAAAGGCGATCCAAATATGAAGAAAAGGAACGCGTTACGAGGGAAATTAGCCTCGTCGTGATGAAATGACGTCCGATTGTGAAGTGGATGGCGTTGTTATGTTTGGAACGTTGTCGACATTAAGAATCTAAATTTTAGATGATTAAATTGGATCATTTGAGGTGGTGTCGCAAATCTCAAAGGCGATTCAAATATGTTGCGAGGGCACGCATTCCGAGGGAACTAGGCCTCGTCGCCACCCAAATGATGTCCGATCGATGAACGGATAGCTCCATTGCATCTGGAACATCGTCTCCATTAAGAATCTACATTTTATTCGATCAAATTGGATCGTTTGAGGTGGTGTCGTAAATTTCAAAGGTGATCCAAATTTGATGCGAAGGCACGCACTACGAGGGAAATTAGCCTAGTCGGAGACCAAACGATGTCGGATTGACAAACAGGTAGCGCCATTGCGTCCAAAATGTTGTCAACCTATAAAAACTGTATTTTGTTTATTCAATTTTAAGCATCCATAATGGTGGCACAAATCTCGAGGCAAAACTCACATTTTGAGGAAATTAGGCCTCATTATCGCTTAAATGAAGTCCGATCGTAAAACAGACAGCGCTGTTGCAATCGGAACACCAACAATACCCTAATTCCACTATTAATTTGTCTAATTCTGATTATCGGCAAATTGACACGTCAAACGAGGCAAATATGCAAATTTTGAGGAAATCGCACAAATCAAGATCGCTTTCACTGACTGTTGCATCATTGTCATCCAAATTTAATGTTATTACTAATTATAGTAAGTCATTATTAACATTACCTATGTGTTTGAGCAAAAAAGGAAAAAGTCAAATGAAATATCTAATCTTATTTAAACCAAATACCTTGTTGAGTGAAAACAACCTCTGTGCAAGTCTCCGGCCGAATGCCTGAAATCCCGTTGATTTTATATCTCTTCCAGTAAATCCTATAAGGCAAGCTACCTCAGTCAATTGCTATCTCATCCTTAAAATGAAGTTGAGAGATACTTGGTAGAGGTTCGCTTCCCTGCTTCCTCCTTTAAAGCCGAACTCCCCTTTCCTATTATTCGTTCCCTACCTGCATAATCTGATCGCAGCCCTTATCCCACACATGGCCAAGATTGGACGGATGTTGATCTGAGACTCAGACACTTAGCCGTCCATCTCCCATAGGCCTTAGTCCACACCTATACCCGATACATCAACCAAGGAGAAATGGAGATCTCGGAGATCTATGGTAGCTACAAAGAACTGTCGATCTCCACGGAAGCCTGAAACCGTGAGAGCCAAATGTCAACCACCTGCAACTGCTACTATCTCATGCAGCAGTTCCAAACTCCAAGCAATCCTAACAGCCGCTCCTTCCAGACCGTCCAAGCAACTGCAAAAAGAGGAAGCACCCAACTTTCTACCGTTCAAAACCTCTGCTTTACCGAATCCCTCCACGCCGAGCCTCTAACCAGATTGCCGCAGCCTCCTCTACACTCCGATCACGCTTCACCAAACCATCTTCACTGTGCCCAACTTTCCACTCCATCACACAAGAAGCCGAGCAGCTCCCTGTCCGTCCACGCCAAGATCTCCATCCTCAGATTCAGTGGAAAAGGTTAACGATGACAAGTCCAAATTCGTTTTAGATGGAGTTGATGCCACCAATGTGAAGCTAGTGGGTATCATGGTGAATAAGATAGAGAGGATCGCTGATGTTTCTTTTGCTCTAGATGACGGAACTAGGCGGACTACGGTGAACAGGTGGGTCTAATGAAACTTCCCATATATGTATTACCTCACTCTATCGTAAGAAGCCCTTAGCTCTCTCTCTCCTAAAAAAAAGAGGGTTTTGACTAGATGAGATTTTCCATGACTCATATGTTCTGAGATCTGTATTGGAGTTGCCTTCTCCATTTTTGTTCCATGTTTAGTTTAAGCTGGAGGTGGGAAAACAGTGATCTTTGAACTCTACATTGTTTGGCACTTCTCAAAATTTCTCTTACAAGAGGGAAAGTGTGATCATGAGAAAGGAATTCTTAAAACAATCTACTTCTCTCCATTGAAGGCTTTGGCACAGGAAAAGCTTCGTATAAGGAATATGAAACTTGCTACATGAGAAGTTATGTATTTGGAGTTGAATGGGACAATGAATCTTATGATAAAAAAATGCATGAAGCCGATATGATTCTAACAACTCCTGAGAAATTTGATGCTGCGACTTGTCATGGAGTTAGAGATGGCGAGTTAAGTTTTTTAGTGATACTTCACTTGCACTAATTGATCAAGTTCGCCTACTTAATGATCAACATGGGGCTGCCTTAGAAGCAATAATTAGCAGAATAAAGATAGCTTTTAGAAGGCTTCTGAGAAGATGGCATGTAAAGAAACTTATGGTCCAAACAAATTGTCAGAGGAAATCTTGAGGTGCCTCTTGAGTATTTTCTCAAAGTTTAGCTTGCCAAAGAACAGGTTGGTGGTGGAGAGTGGGTTTTCTCAATCTATATCAGGCTCTTTTGACGGTTTGGAGATTGAAGGATTTCTCGATCCTTATGTTATTTTTTCAGAATTCAGAAGAAGGAACAAAGGATCATATCAACATCTCCATATATTAGAAGCAAGTTCACTCGATCCAAAATTCCAAATCTTATCACAAATTCATTATTTCTAACTCAAAGGCTTAGCAAAAAACAAAAAGAAAAAAAAAAGAAACAAAGAAAAAGAAAGAAAAGAAAAGAAAATTTAAAAAAAATATTTGTCTCAATTTTTTAGTCGTTTCTCTTTCCCCTACCTCGGCATGCGTATCGAGTCGGTGGTCTGCCTATACACTCTTTTATCTAGCATGGTGGGAGGGGCAACCGACATTACACCCCTGATAAGGTAGGCGAGAGTCCCTCGGTTCTGAATCCTATTCTCGGCGTTCGTGGCGCACCGAAAAATCGCCTATACACGCTTTTCTCTAGCGTGGTGGGAAGGGAACCCGGTGCGGCGCCTACGACGAGACCGGGATATTCATAAGTACCCGCTCTCGGGGAAGTAACTGCTTTTCTTTCATAAGTACCTGCTCGGGGGAAACAACTGCTTTTCTTTTGCAACAGGTACCGAAGACCCATACACGCCTTTCTCTGGCGTGGTGGGGGGGCGAAGATTACACGGTCGCGGTATCCTCATACGAGGGCACCTACCGTACACGCTTTTCTCTAGCGTGGCGGGAGGCCCAATTTTTTGTAGTTTTCCCCTAAACAAGGGAGTTGCCGGGAGGCTGCCGAAATTTTGACTAAAGATTCAAGGACTTGGACAAAAAAAAAAGACATGGTCTAGAACTTGAACTTGTGAACTTTTGAATAAGATTGAACTTGAATTGAATAAAAAAAATTTCAAATTGAAATTAAATTAAATTTGAGCCTAAATAATGTTGAGCAACAAAGGACTTAAACTATATGAACTAATTGTTGTGGACATGAGCTCAAATTGACCTCATGCTTGAACTTTACAAGCTTTGAACTCAAAGAAATGAGATTGGATTGAACTCAATTTGGACTTGAGCTTAATTCAAGAAAGTGCTATATAATGATATTGAAATTGGAATAAGCAATAATCTATAAGTTTAAATTCAATTTGGATTAAAGCTTAATGATAAAAAAAAATCAAAATCATGAACTATGATTGATAAAATCAAAGATTCAAGCATGAATTGATCATATGCTTAAAGATGAAGTTTTGGATAATAAAGAATTTATAATTATCATCTCAATTGTCATGGAGATGTTGGTGAGCACATAAAAAAGAAAATGGTGAAAGAATATGGCTTGGTTACAAAGCAATCATGTTAGAACTTGGGAGCATTATAGTTGCTTTGCAAATATAAAGCATAATTCACTCCTAAATAGCAATTGATTGAACCAAAATGAGGCATGCCATGAATAGAAGCAATGTATCTATATTGTGCTCTTAAGTGATTGAAAGTGAATTGAAGATGATTGGTGCCAAGCAATCGACACAAGGTGCTTAGTAAAATTATCATAAAAAAAGAAGTCCCTTTCAAACTACAAGTTATGTTCAAGGATAGTGAAGATTGTGTGACATGTAGCATCATTCACTCACAAATGATAGTGAAGGGTCATGCAAATTATTTGGTTTGAATAAACCATAAAGAGTATGAATGATTGTGATAATTCATACACAAGCATATGCTAAGGATTTTTGGGCTTTAATGTAATTTGCTTGAAGTAGTTTCATTCAAATGAACTTCATACAAGCCGTACAACTCAAATGAAGGTGGTGAATGTCACAACACCTATAATCAACCATATTCAACCTTACAAGAAATATAATAGAAGAAGATTTCGTATAAGTCATGGAGTAGAATGTGGAAGTTCGTATGATCAGCAATAATTCAACTCCAGAAGATCTGCAATTCATACAAATCATTTTCAAAAACAGATGTGCATGTCACATGCCACCCCTATGTAGATGTATAAAAACTACAGTAAATGTAGTATTCTGTAGTCAACTTTAATCTAAGGATGAATACATCTACCTCTAGAAGTAGTGGATGTATTGTAAGGACCAAATACCACAACAAAGTGCATGAAGGATACGACAGATAAAAGCTCCCACAAGCTTCTGCTGGAGCCCCGCTACGAATATTATATAAAATCTATGAACAAATGCCAAACAAATTACAATGAATGCAAGCATCTACGAACAACATGCAAGATGACTACAACAATTTCAAGTATCCATGGGTCACTGTAGAAGAATTATAGTACACTCAGTCTATTGTCCACGAGCAAAGTAACTATATCAAGTGCAAGTGCTTATGAGTTACAGTGAGAAATTCATCGTGCATATAACAAGCTATCTACGAGCATCTACAAGTACAAGAAGGAGATTAGTTAGTGCACTATGATCCATCTGTAGAAAGCAACGAGTAGTGCACGACAATCCACCTGTATGAAGCAGCGAATAATTCTATTCAGAAGCTGTTACGCCATGCCACCGGATCTGCAACATTCGTACAAGCAGACAGAAGGTGTCCACAACTACAACGTCACTCCACCAGATCCGCAACACTCGTACTAGCGGACATAAGGCGTATATAAGCTCTTAAATGATAAGTTGTGTGCATCCAAACGATAGTTATATGCACAACTACAATTATTTCAAAGTATATCCCCTGCACGTGCACTGTAATCTGTATACACATAGGTACACTAAAGGGGAAAATACAATCCCAAACTCGCATGGGCCCCAGCGAGCGTGTTATTGGTACACACGTGACGTCTAGGGATGCTGTGCAGGTTATTAAATTTGAACCCGATCCTCCTATGCAGATAAAAGTAGTGGACAAGGTTCAATTATAAAATGCCCCCAAACACCCGCAAGGGCCCCAGCGAGCGTGTTATTGGTACACATGTGACGTCTGGGGAAGCTGCGCGGGTCAATAAGTGAATTCAGGTTCAAACCTGATCCTTCTATACGAGTCAATAGAAGTCGACAGGGTTCGAACCATCAAATATGTGGCCATGGTGACAAGAATATTTGTTTTAATACATTCATATTAGGCATTCAAGGCCTATAACAATGAGAATTCACTATCAATGGTATAAAGCCTACGAAACCCGATACTTTGTCGACAGCCTGATAGAGTTGACAATGTTCAATTCATAAAGAAAAAATGACCCTAAACACCCAGATGATGGCCGTGTTGAATGCAGATTTTAATCGGAGGAATTTTCAAATATTTTCAAATGTCTCCCAAATATCCACGGTCCTTTTCAAAGAATTCAAAGCTCCACCCAAAATACCCATAAAAATAAAAAAAATCCAAAACTCTACAGAACCCAAAAAAACTACACAAAACCCCAAAATTCAAAAAAATATTTAAAATTGAAATAAATCCATCAAAAACTTAAAGCAAAATCCATCCACCCTCCGCAACAGTTTGCCGAGGTGGACAAATCAAAATTTACTCTAGCTCACAAAGAGCCAAATGCCTAGTCGAAAATATTACTAGGATCCATTCTCAAAATATTCTCATACCGATAAAGACGTGGTACGTGTCCTCTGACCGGCGGTTTACCGCCAAATGGCATCGCAGGATAAACGGTTATGACCCGGGGCCCTCTGAACCGAGTGGTTTTGCCGCCAAATAGCACCACGAAATACCGGTTATGGCCAGCGCCGTTACGCTCCTTATTGGCATCAAATCCTTGAGATATGAATCAATATGATATGATCGATAGGGCACGAAACCCTCTGTTAGCTAAGGTGGATTCAAATTTGTCCCCTTAGATAAACATTCATCCCAGGTCTACAAGGTCCCCTTGGACGAAGCAACCCATGGCTGCCGACAAGGATCCTTCTGTCAGGTTGGGTCGACTACCTCCTCTGACTAAGTAGACCAGGGACCATGATGGCCCGGGACGACGGAACCATGTGATCTTGATCGGGTCTATCATCCATTTCCCAACAATCCGCTTTAAGTGCTAGATGGTGAAAATTTCTATTTTAAATATCAAACATTCAAATTCCAAATCTTTAAACCTTTCAAATTCCAAACCTTCAAACATTTCAAATCACAATTTCCAATTTTCATACCCAATGCTGCTACTATATGCCAGATACACTTATTCTATGTATCTGATTGACGACTAGCCTTAATCTAAAGTTTTCTCTCGTGATCAGGAGGGGTAATTAACTATAGGGGCTTGCGCTTATAGGAAACCATACCTCAGATCATAAAGTCCTCACAAAATGAGGGCGAAATCTCTGGGTAGTGTCTTATTTACAAACCCATCTGCCTTCCAACATTTACCTCGGAACTTATTCAGTTAAAACTCTCTCGCCGAATAAAAGAACAGCGAGCGGAGGTCGGGGTAGAATTTTCGGAGCCCACAGTCCTGTAAACCAAATGAACATATAAGTTTTGATTCTTTCGATTTCCACCATGTAATGCACTCTGTATGATATATATTTGCTTCATCAAACCAATGCCTTCCCCCTAGAGAAGGGCCTCATTTGTAATAGATTGCAAACACTAATGGATTCATTCGAATTAGGTTTGACCCTATGGCTTTTCCCACTTTATAGGGGTTTTCCACGTAAAAAACTCTGGTGTCTCTTATAAACTCTAGGACCTCTCTCTTTTCTGATTGTGCTGGATCTATGTACAAATCTAAGACGTTTAACTTTATATTTCTCTACCGCCATGAATATTCAAGAACGCAACAATTATATATATATATATATTATTATATATATTTATATATATATATATATATATATATATATATATATATACTAAACTTTTATTAAAATAACTAATTTAATATTTTTAAAATAATTATATTAAAATTTTGTATAGACATTATTTATGTAATTTTTAATAAATAATTATATTAATTTACTAATTAATTTGAGACTATAAAATAATATGGCAAATTATTATAATACAAATTACAAAGTTTATATATATCTTGCGATATTTAAATACACAAATCAACAAGTTAAAGCAAAGTAGTAAAAATTAAGATTTCTTATTGAAAGAAAAATTTAATTTATCTCTCTTAATTTATTATCTTAATATAACTAAAAGAAATTGCTTGGGATTGGTAGTTGTTCTAGGGTCATGATTGCCTCCAGTCGTTGTTATATTCGGCCAATTTGACAACTTTCCCAGCGAATTGATTCGCTGCCAGCTCACCCTCTACAAGTTTGCCCACCAGCTCAGCTGCCCAGGCAAGTTCCCGTCATATTAATATGGCAAATTGTTAGGTTCGGCCACAGTATCTTTTTTCAGATTCTGGTAATCTTCAATAAAAATTTGCCACGTGAATTGTGCTTTAAGTATGGGTTTTGAGTGCACTTTTACTTTGTCTGTGCTTTATTTTCGTTTTACTTGTGCTTTATTCCGCTTTTGATGCGCTTCACTTAAAATTTCTCGGACACATGTACATTCCACAAGGCAAATTTTTAGTGAATATCCGGACCTAAATAGGTCAGTGATCGGACCTAATAATTTGCCTATTTGTATAGCTACTCATTTCTAAATTAATAATTTGAATTTTAGTTATTTTTAATTCTAAAAAAAAAATAAATGATATCATTTTAAGAAATTGTCCTAGATATTATTATTATTATTATTATTATTATTATTATATTAAAGAAGTGGTCCTAATTGAATTATAATTAGCTTAAAAAAAAATCAACCATCACATCACGGCAACCGATGGTGAGAACCCAACGAATATATTTGTAATTTGGTCACCCGTAAAATTGACTTACAAATCTCTCCATTGCCGCGGAGTTTAATAATACAGCCACCGGTAATTAGACGGCAAGAAAATTAGAAAAGTCATGATTAAGTGCTTGAGATCTGATACGAATATAATTTTTTTTATTACATGATGAAGGTATAAAATAAATGATTTAAATATTTAAAAAATAATATTATAATCAATTCAAGTGACGTTCTTCTCTGGCTCACTTTGAAAAGTTTTTTGTTGAATTTTGGGGGCGGGGCGCACTTTGAAAAGTCACCCACTTTGTTTTTCAAGAAATTTCTTACATAAAATCAACACCTAGCCACCAGCTCCTAATCTGCTTCCCTCAAACATCCGCCACTAAACAGAACAACCCAGCCCCCGGCCATGGCGTATACCAACCCATCTTCCCACCTCCTCGTCGTCTCAAGCCCCGGCGTCGGCCATGTCACTCCTCTCGCCGGGTTAACCAAGCTACTAGTTCTCCGCCACCAATTTACCGCGACCTTCGTCACTTTCTCCGACGTCCCCTGTTCTCTCCCTTCCTCAATCTCCACCATCCAGCTCCCTTCCCCTCCCCTCAAAGACCTCCATTCTGACACCCACATTCTGACCCGCATATGCCTCACCATAGCCCACTCTGTCTCTCCCCTCCGTCAAATTCTCATCTCTCTCCAGCGAACCACCCGCATCGCCGCCGTTATCTTCGACCCTTTTGGAAGCGACTTCCTTTCCATGGTGAAAGAGCTCGGCATCCCAGCTTATCTTTTTATAACCTCAAACTATTTCTTCCTTTCTTTCATGCTCCATCTCCCTACTCTCGAAGATACCACCGTCGGCGAGTTTCGAGACCTGCCGGAGCTACTATTGCTGCCTGGTTGTGTTCCATTAAAAGGCGAGGATTTTCTGGAGCCTGTACAGAAAAGGGAAAGCGAGGTCTGTCCTTGGGTTGTTCACCTAGCAAGGCACTATGATCTTTTCGATGGAATTCTAGTGAACAGCTTCGAAGCCTTGGAAGCCGGCGCCACCAAATTTTTTAAAAAGGTAAAATTGCCTTCTTTTTAATATCTAAGTAATTATTAAAAAATTGTTTTTTTTTTCTGGACTCATACTTTTTGCAACAGAGGGGCGGTGGGAATCCTCCGGTGTGGCCCATCGGACCGCTTATAATGCCCGGTTCAGATGTCGATTCTGAAGAGCAGTCCCATAAATGTATAGAATGGTTGAATCAGCAGTCGAGCGGGTCAGTGGTCTTCATCTGTTTTGGCAGCGGCGGTACTTTGACATGGGAGCAGACTCGAGAGCTTGCCCTCGGATTGGAGATGAGCGGGCAGAGCTTTCTATGGGTAGTGCGGGCGCCAAATGAAACAGAAATAAGTGGCAGTTTTTTTAATCCGAATAAGACCGGTGATGATCCTCTGGGGTTTCTTCCAGAAGGATTTTAGGAGAGGACGAAGGAGAGGGGGATGATCGTATTGTCGTGGGCACCGCAGCGAGAGGTGTTGGGCCATTGTGCGACGGGTGGGTTCGTGTCGCACTGTGGGTGGAACTCCACGCTAGAGAGCTTTGTGAACGGTGTGCCGATGGTCGCGTGGCCGCTTTATTCGGAGCAGAGGATGAATGCAGTTTTGCTTGTGGAAGGGGCAAAGGTGGCGCTGAGGGCGAACGTGGGGGACGATGGGGTGGTGAGGAGGGAGGAGGTGGCCAAGGTGGTGAAGAATTTGATGGAAGGTGAGGAAGGGAAGGAGGTGCGACAGAGAATGCAGGAGCTGAAAAAGGAGGCGGTGAGGGCTATGGAGAAAGAGGGGTCTTCTTACCAGGCTATGGAGGAAGTGGTTAGCATTTTGAAGGATACGACTGTTGCATGATGACTGATTTGTTTTTATTGCTACTATAATTCTTAATTATTATCCAATAATTAATCTTAAATTTTTGTTGCAATAATTTCTTTTTTTATAGTTTGTAAAAGCTTGAGATAATCAATAAAATAATAGTATAAAAATTGTATGGGATTAAGATCATGGGAGCACTTAAGTATTGACAAAAGGGAAAATTGATAAATAAACATACATTTGAATTTGATATAAATGACAATTGGAAACCTCTATATGTCAATTGTAGCATAAGTTTTTTTTTTTTTAATATTCTTTGTCAATGAATGTTGAAATCTAAATATATATGTATATATATTTTTAGATTTGAAGTGAGCTAAATGGTGCTCTCTTGATTGCATTCATATATTTATAGATTTTATTTGAACTTTTCTTCACCATAGAGGAGGGAATGTGTTAGCTTTCATTATTAACTAAAACGAGTAGGTACTCATTGTTGCTAATTGGAGCATTCATCACTAGAGGATTTAGGATAGTAACTATTTTGCTTATTTATCTCCTTAGCTATTCAGAGTCTTCCTCACTCTATACCAAATTGAAATATCTCTATACCTAATTGAAATATCTCTATACCTAATTGAAATATGATGTTTACCTGAAAGTGAGTTGAATTATTTGGACAAATAGAGCAGAAAGATATTGATGATTCTAAAATTGTCTCAGTAATACTAAATCATTTTTTATAAGTATTTTCATCAAGTTGTTGTTGTGGCTAAGTCATTTGGTTTACTCTTGAGTGGGGCAAATTATGATTTATTTTGTCGATTTGGTCCAAAGTGCTCATTTATATAACTAAAGCTTGCTTGAATGATTCGAGTTGACCTTAGCATTGTGAGTTTTGTTGCTTTTTAACCACACGAAATGCTGCGAATTATGATGTTTATATGTACATCAATAGAGATGGGGTATGGTGTGCAACGAGAACTCTAAAAGTATTTGCTTAAAATCCTATAAATTAAAACTATTATAATAAGCTGGGAAAAGTAAATAAATATGTAATCAAATAATGAAGTGAATTGCATAAGCATATAATTGTATAAGTGTTAGTAGTCAAGTATAGGATTTAATAAGTTAATATATATTTCAGTATAAGATCAATATAAATGATGCCAGACTCAATAGTATTGACCAACAATAGTATCACACTAGTCGCATTTAATTAAATCAATTTATAAGTGTAACCATACAACTATGAAATTATGTTGAGTATATGAATAAATCAAATTAGTTGCTAAAGAACTATTTCAATAATGATGTAAATTAACTTCACCACAAAAGCTTATGAAATATAATTTCATTAAAGACTAAAGGCATAAGTAAATTTATATACAAAAATAAAGATGTGGTCATTTAAAGAGCCTACCATAAAAATAAGAGCAAATAAACCAGTAGAAATAAGAACATAAATTCGTCATGGGTAGATGAATATTAACATATGAATCACTAAATAATCATTTAAGCAAACAAATTATTAAATAACTATGCTAGAATTAAAACTAAGTTATGAAACAAAGTGGATAAGAATATTTTTATATAATTTCACACTCAATTGTCATACATCCATACCTAATCTCCTCTTGCATTAGTATTCCACTAATCATTTACAATTGTTAGTAAAACTCCTACACTTTAAATGTCAACGAAGAGAATTTCATTATAAGTACACTTTTATTAATGGGTGATCACTACGTTCCTAAATATTTATCCATCACAAGATAAGAAATCCAAACTTTTAATATAAGAGAATTACCAAGTAAAAAATTTTCCAATACTTTGATGGAGACTTAAGGCTATTGTTGACTTATTTTTGTATGAGGTCACTAGGACCTACCTGAATTTTCTTTTGGTGACCTAATGATTGACAGTTGTCCACTTATCACTCGTATAGATCACAATCAAATCCCAATCCAACTTTTAATTAAATTGCCATCCAACTTCCAATCAACCTTCAATCAATTTTCAATTAAATTTTGATCGTACTCCAATCCAGTCCGCAACTTATACTTTAATAGAATCTTCAATCACACTTTAACCCAATCTTAATTCAAACTTCAAATATCCAGTTTCAATCAATCGACAATCAAACTTCAATCAAATTCAATTGATCATCATAAAGTCATTTTGAATCAATTCTAGTGAATTTTAACTTTGACGGCTTCGATCAATCTAATTTTATATGTCTCGACTCGACTCAAGTGGAAATTAACCTTTATTTTAACTTTAATCAACTCAATTTAATTCCTTTTAAGCCAAATTAACTTTGATGAATATAAATTTGCTATACTAATTTAAATTGAAATGTAATATAATTAATTTGTCTTTTGTAATTATGCTCTTATTCTACAATTTAGCTCTATAAATTCTCTAAATTTTAGCTATTTATGTCTACAATTGTCACTCTCTCATTCCACGATTCCCATTCCTCCCTCACGCCTCTAAGCTCTCATTCCGCTTCCTCCTCTTCTCCCACCGTCCAAGCAAGAGGAAGAAGAAGGTTTGTTCAAGGGTCCGACTACCTTCTCCCATTCAGCAAATGAAGAAACGTGAGGGTGAGCTGGTTGGGATCTTCCAAAAAAAAAAAAAAGTATAAAAAGGGTGAGACTCCTTTGCGATTTCTCTTCTCTGCCCGGGCAAAGCAAAGGAGGGAATACGAGCAGGTTCTTAAAGTTATGAATGCTACATGCTGTTAAGGGAATTTTTATTGCCTCGGGTTACCTGACGTAGAGATACATCAGGTAGCCTATAATATATCTCCACGTGCTCTTACTCTTTACCGCGCGGCACGACGACCCAACCCGGAACGAATATTGCTCAGTATTGAACATATATAGCCAAAGAACACGGTATTGCTCGGTATTGAGCTCGGTATTGCTCGGTATTGAACTCGGTATTGCTCGGTATTTCTCGGTATTGCTCGGTAGTGAGCTCGGTATTAAACTCGGTATTGCTCGGTATTGCTCGGTATTGAGCTCGGTATTGAGCTCGGTATTGCTTGGTATTTAACTCGGTATTGCTCGGTATTGCTCGGTATTGAACTCGGTATTGCTCGGTGTTGAGCCCGATATTGATCTCGGTATTGCTCGGTATTGAACTCAGTATTGCTCGGTATTGCTCGATATTGAGCTCGATATTGCTCGGTATTGCTCGTTTTTGCTCGGTATTGCTCGGTATTGGTCTTCACATAATAGTATTTCTCATTTTTGTCGAGTAAAATTGACCAATACCTAGAATTACCGAGCTACACAAACTCCCGGGTCCATTTCGGGTTGGGTCGTCGGGCCGCGCGGTAAAGAGTAAGAGCACGTTATAGGCTACCTGATGTATCTCTACGTCAGGTAACCTAAGGCAATAAAAATTCCTGTTAAGGACATAAGTGTTGGAAATTAAACTTAATTTGGCCCGTTATTATTTGGGCTTTTGATTGAAGCTCATAATCTAGAGAAATCTATTTTAAGAAGTCTCTAGAAAATGTGCTATGTAATAATTATTAGAATACTCTAGAGATCTATTATAGAGTAATTGTTAGAATAGTCTAGAATAGGCATTTAGGTCATTTATGAGTAAAGATTAATGCATTTATGAGTGAAGATATGAGAATACTCTAGAGAGTGATTTGTTATTATTAGATTGAAATGTGTTGGCATAATCTTAACGGTGTACTACTAGTATAAATAGTGGTTGTGTCTTTGAATTGTAACAAGCCAAAATTTGAGAAATAAAATTTCTAGTTTCTTTCTTTTGTTCTCTTTAGCCTTCTCTTATTCCAAAAGCTCTTTTTTCATTCCAACAAAGTGGTATCAGAGCTAAGTTCCTTTCTAGAGATGGCGAATGGAGGTATGACTTCCTTCCAAGTTCCATTGCTCAAGACGACAGATTATGATAATTGGAGTATAAAGATGAAGGCACTTCTTGTAGCGCATGACGTTTGGGAGATTGTAGAGAAAGGCTATGATGAGCCAAGCGACGAGTCCATTTTATCCTTAACACAGAAGGATAATTTAAGAGATTCAAGATAGAGAGACAAAAAGGCTCTCTTCCTCATCTATCAATCATTAGATGATGATGATTTTGAGAAAATCTCAAGTACTGCATCAGCCAAACAAGCGTCGGAGAAGCTCCAAGTATCATACAAGGGAGAAGAGAAGGTTAAAAAGTACGTCTTCAAACGTTAAGAAGACAATTTGACGCCTTGCAAATGAAAGAAGGCGAGATGGTCTCCGATTATTTTTCAAGAGTTCTTTCCATTTCTAATCAACTAAAAAGAAATGATGAGAAGTTAGAAGATGTGACTATCATTGAGAAGATTCTTCGATCGTTAGAATCAATATTTGATAGTATCACAACTATCATCGAGGACATAAAAGATCTACACGAGATGACAATAGAGAAACTCTTGGGTTCATTGCAAGCATACGAAGAAAGAAAGAAGATGAATGAAGGGATTACCGAGCAACTTCTCAAGCTAGATGTCAAATCTGTCAAGAAAGATGAAAGCTTCAGCAATAATAAAAAATATCGTGGAAGAGGTTGTGGACAAGGACGAGGTCGTGCAAATGAACAAGAAAGAGATTTCAACAATAATAATCAAGAAAGAGATTCAACAAGAGGGCGTGGAAGAGGATGCTCAAGCGCAAGGTACGAGAAATCTCAAGTTAAGTGCTACAATTGTAATAAATTTAGGCATTTTACTAAAGAATTTATAGCGCCCAAAAGTAAAGTGAATGAAAAAGTCAACTATGTAGAAGAAGAAAGAAAAGAAGACAACACATTATTGCTAGCCTACAAAAATAATGAAATATGTGAAGATGGAATGTGGTACCTAGACATTGGAGAAAGTAATCACATGTGCAGAAAAAGAAGCATGTTCATGGAGCTTGATGAAACGGTGGGCGGCAATGTATCTTTCAGAGATGATTCAAAAATAGAAGTAAAAGGCAAAGGTAACATCCTTATTCGCTTGAAGAACGGGAATCATCAATTTATTTCTAATTTCTATTTTGTACCAAATATGAGGAGTAATATTTTAAGCTTGGGACAACTTTTGGAGAAAGGATATGATATTCATTTAAAAAATAATTATCTTCTCTTAAAAGATAATATTGGTACTTTAATTGTGAAAGTGCCAATGTCAAGAAATAGAATGTTCTTGCTAAACATTCAAAATGATGTTGCCAAGTGCCTCAAAACTTGTTATAAAGATATCTCTTGGCTATGGCATCTCCGATTTGGTCATCTCAACTTTGGCGGGCTGGAGCTGCTTTCAAAGAAAGAGATGGTGCGAGGACTCCCTTGCATCAAACATCCTGATCAAATGTGTGAAGCATGTCTACTTGGGAAACATTTTAGAAAAAGTTTTCTAATAGAATCAAGTTTGAGAGCTCAAAAGCCATTTGAGATCATACATACAGATGTCTGTGGACCAATAAAGCCATGCTCACTCGGTAAGAGCAACTACTTTCTTCTCTTCATTGATGATTTCTCACGAAAAACATGGATGCACTTTTTGAAGTAAAAATCAGAGGTGTTCGGCATATTCAAGAAATTCAAGACAGCCGTTGAGAAAAAAGTAGACTCAAGATCAAGGCTATGCGATCAGATCGAGGAGGAGAATTCACTTCAAAATAATTCCAAGAATTCTGTGATGCCAATGGGATATGATGATCTCTAACTGTTCAGGGTCCCCTCAACAAAATGGAGTAGCAGAAAGGAAGAACAGAACCATCCTTGACATGATGAGAAGTATGCTCAAAAGGAAGAAGCTGCCGAAGGAATTTCGGGCATAAGTTGTCTACTGTGTAGTTTATTTGACCAACCGTTCACCAACAAGAAGTGTGTGGGGGTATGACTCCACAAGAAGCATGAAGTGGAAGAAAAGCCTGACATCTCCCACTTAAAGGTTTTTGGAAGCATAGCTCATGTGCACGTACCCGACATGAAAAGAAGTAAGTTAGATGATAAAAGTGAGAAGTTCATTTTCATCGGCTACGACAACAACTCGAAAGGATATAAGCTATATAATCCAAATATTGGAAAGACAATTATCAGCCGAGATGTTATATTCGATGAAGAAGGAGAATGGGACTAGGGATCATATGAGAAAGATTACAAATATGAAGATGAAGATACGGAGCAACAAAGAATGGAGCAAGCAAGAGAGGAGCCTACTACTCTACCAGCAACACCAACTACAGATAATCAAGAAAGCTCGAGTGAAAGAATACCACGGTTCAGAAGCTTAAGAGATATATATGAGGTAATAGAGAATCATGAAAGTTTTACACTCTTTTGCCTCTTTGAAGAATGTGAGCCCATAAATTTTCAAGAAGACATACAAAATAAGGAGTGGAAGGATGCTATGGATGAAGAAATTAAAGCAATCGAGAAGAACGACACATGGAGCTGACTTCACTTCCTCACGGACACAAAGCAATTGGCGTGAAATGGGTGTATAAAGCAAAGAAGAATGTTAAAGGAGAAATTGAAAGATACATGGCAATACTAGTGGCAAAAGGATATAGTCAAAGAGCCGACATCGACTATGATGAGGTATTTGCTCCTATTGCTCTCTTAGAAATAATTAGACTAATCATCTCCTTGAAAGCTCAAAATAAATGGAAGATACAACAAATGGATGTAAAATCAGCCTTCTTGAATGGAGTTCTTGAAGAAGAAATATATATTCAACAACCTCCAGGATACGAAGTCAAAGGGCAAGCAAACAAGGTTTTGAAGCTAAAGAAGGCACTCTATGAGTTGAAACAAGCACCAAGAGCATGGAATAGTCGGATAGATAATTACCTGCAAGATAAAGGTTTATAAAATGCCCTTATGAACATGCTCTTTACATCAAGAATAAGAATAAAGATATTTTAATTGTTTGCTTGTATGTTGATGATTTGATCTCACCGAAAACAATCAAATGATGTTTGAAGAATTCAAACAAGAAATGATCACTAAAGAATTCGAGATGACTGATATAAGGCTCCTGGCCTATTGTTTGGGCATTGAAGTCTATCAAATGGAAGATGGAATATTTATCTCACAAGAAAGCTATGCAAAGGAGATGCTAAAGAAATTTAAGATGGATAATTGCAAACCTATAAATACTCCTATTGAATGTAGAGTTAAGCTGTCAAAGCATGATGAAGGAGAAAGAGTTGATCCTACATTTTTCAAGAGCCTTGTTGGGAGCCTACGCTACTTAACATGCACAAGGCCTGATATTCTCTATGTTGTCGGACTTCTCAGTCATTATATGGAGACTCCAACCACAAGCCACTTAAGGACTGCTAAAAGAATCCTGCGCTATATCAAAGGTACAATTCATTTTGGCTTACTATATTCCTCATCTAATGATTTTAGACTTGTAGGATATAGCGACAGTGATTGGGCTAGTGATATGAATGATAGAAAGAGCACCACTGGTTACGTGTTCTTTATGGGAGATATAGCTTTCACATGGATATCAAAGAAACAACCAATTGTCAGTATGTCTACTTGTGAAACAGAGTATATAGTGGCAACATCTTGTGTTTGTCATGCAATTTGGCTTTGAAATTTGTTAAAAGAATTAAGCTTACCTCAAGAAGAAGCAACGAAGATTCATGTTGATAATAAGTCCGCAATAGCATTAGCCAAAAATCCAATTTTTCATGATAGAAGCAAGCACATTGATACACGCTATCACTATATCAGATAATGCATTACAAGGAAGGAAGTGCAAGCGGAATATGTGAAGTCACAAGACCAGATTGCTGACATCTTCACCAAGCCACTCAAGTATGAAGACTACATCAAGATGAGAAATTTTCTTGGAGTCACAAAATTAAGTTTAAGGGGGGATGTTGGAAATTAAACTTAATATGGCCCGTTATTATTTGGGCTTTTGATTGAAGCCCATAATCTAGAGAAATATATTTTAAGAAGTCTCTAGAAAATCTGCTATGTAATAATTGTTAGAATACTCTAGAGATCTATTATAGAGTAATTGTTAGAATAGTCCAGATTATGCATTTAATGTCATTTATGAGTAAAGATTAATGCATTTTATGAGTGAAGATATGAGAATACTCTAGAGAGTGATTTGTTACCATTAGATTGAAATGTGTTGGCATAATCTTAATGGTGTACTACTAGTATAAATAGTGGTTGTGTCTTTAAGTTGTAACAAGACAAAATTTGAGAAATAAAATTTCTAGTTTCTTTCTTTTGTTCTCTTTAGCCTTCTCTTGTTTCCAAAGCCCTTTTTCATTCCAACAATAAGTTCAGAGAATGACTTTGTATAGGTTAAAATTCCCTTCAATTATTTTAGTTACAGAAGATTCAATAATGTTCATACTTTTTTGGACTAAATATTATTTCGTTGTATATTTGATACAGGGATACAAGAGTTTAAATAGCTATCATGGAGGTACACTTGTCAGCCTCTTATAGGTTTACAAGAAGTGAATTAAATAGCACTTTTATGTTTTAATTTGCTGTCTTAATACATTTACTTTTCACTTTACCGTTAAAGATATCTTGTGGTTGATTTGGAATGATACAGTTGGTTAACATTATATGAAGCTAAGGATAACAGATGAAATTACATGGCTTGCAGCTTTCATTTTGCTTGAGAGAAGGACGTTCAAATTAGACGGTTTGGATGTAGTGATTTGATAGAATAAATGGTGGATATTAAAGTAATACAACTAGCGGCTGCTATGGAGCAGCTTTTGGGATTTACTGATTGTTTGTGTTAGTGTTCCTATTATTGTTCGCCAAGTAAAATTATTCCAATTGCAAGCCAAAAGTTCAGATTATTCTAAATTTTTATATTTTTAATTTCTCTATATCACTCTCATTAACATGTTTATATTATTATGCCATTACAATCATCATTCACTATGTATTTCATTAATTACATTCTCCTTCTATGAAACCAATACTTGGTATGTGCTAATGCAAATGTATGCGTGGAATAATGTAAGAGCAACTTAAATTCGTTCCTATGTTCAAAACCTTCGATGTAGCATATTTTCTTCATTGAATATCGTTCACATTTCATTCCTTATAAGAGCCAAGAGGCTTCATGCTTTGTTTGATTAAATGAATGTATATCTTCAAAACCTTTATATTGGTATTAATCTAAGGGAAATATGTATATAATTGGAGTAATAAGTAGAAATTTGAGGTGAAATTTGTTCAATCATTTGTATTATGGGTGTTTACACTTACATATAATAGGAAATTGCATACGATGCTTGAGAGAAATGAATTATATTATGATTGAATAGCTCCATGAATTTCATGCCATAACACTATGGATGCGTTTGGGATGCCGTTTTCGCTGCTGTACGGTAGGAAACGCAACCGAGCTGGGGTTTGGGGAGATGAGGTCGTGCTCCGTTCTCAAACTTTTTGCGTCCCGCGGCTACTTTTTTCGTCCTGAAGTAGACTCCTGCTTTCGTTGCTTTCCGCTGGTTGAGGGCAAGAGAAAGACACAAATGCCTTGCGAAATACGCCGTATCTTCTTCTTCCTCGTGAAGTTCGGCACTTCATCCATTTCTCCGCACAAGACCGCTCGATCGGTATTTTGATGAATTGATGGAAAGAATAATTTCGGAAAAAGAGGCGATGAAGAAAATCTTCTTGGGTGGAGACGGCGACAAGGGCTTGCGATATACTGCTCGAAGCTGCAGAGAAAAAGGAAAGCACTTAAAAAATCTAAGCAGGTTTTTCAATCTCAGTAGGCATAGTCAATGATGGAGGTCTTCTGTACTCTTCTTCCTCCTTGGGTGGTTGGATTATAACCAGATCAGGTAAAGGAGTGGTCGGCCCCTGCTTGCTTTTGTGATCCCAGTCAAGCATTTGAAATGGGATTTGGAAAAGCACAAGAATGGAAGGTATTTGGAGCTGGCGGATCCGAGGCTGTAGGGGAAGGGGACGTAGGAGGAATTGGGGAGAGTGGTGAGGATTGCGCTGTGCTTCCTGCATGATGAGCCGGCGATGCGGCCGACGATGGACGTAGTGGCTGCTATGCTCGACGGAACTATTGAGGTTGGGCAGCCGAGGCCGGAGGCGCTTGGAGTTCTACGGATGTATGGGAGGGGTTTTCTTTGCACCGGCGAGAGTGAGAAGGGGAGCAGCAGCAGCAGCAGTTATGCATATTTCATAAAAAATTTGATGCACACAAATTCTATTTAAGTATTTTCTTGATATAATTTTTTAAAAAACATATGAAAAAGATGGTTTATTATAAAGTAATAAATGAGAATCTAAAATCTGAACAAATTATTTTGAAGTATGATATAAAAATTTAAGAAAAAAAATTATAATATTTTGATATATAAACTTAAAAATAATTAAAATAAATAATTGATTTGAATTTAGAATTATTAGTTTGTTATCATATAAATTTAAAAATATTTATTTTTAATAAAAAAATTTTATGCTAATATATAGAAGGGTATCAAGGTAATTTATTGTTACACAGCAGCATCACAGCAGCTCGGCAGTTATACTACCCAAACAAATTTTATTGATTTTTGAACAACAACTTTACAAAATAGCTTTCTGGACAAAAACTTCACAACCTGCTTTACCGACAACTACAGCCGTCCCAAACAAAGCCTATTTCTTTAATATTGTATTTATATATACCTGTTAAAGATAAAGCAACATATAATAACGACTTTCAAACGATTCTTTTCATATAATGAAAATGCTTCTATCTTGAATCGTTCTATTTTAAATTCAATGTCGAGATAGCTTATGTAGAATTCATTATTCATTGCATCTGTTATTTGAATATTTAAATATGTGAAAGTGACATAATTTTTTTTTTAAGTTTCTCTTTTTATAACATCATAGGTAACATCTAGCTTACATTGATCTCTCTTACGTCATTGTTAGGCTCATATACACATGTCAATTTGTATATTTGAATATGGAAATTATGAGGCCTCTCTCTCTTTGCAATTTTTTGTGAGGTACTAATGGAGCTTATTGGAAGCTAGAGCCAAGGAGATTCTGTCGTCCCTATTTCTTTCAAATGAAGGTGTTATGGCCAGTTGCACTGTTGACATGCTCCGATGAGATGAGCATTCTTAAACTTAGAAGACCCTAGATCCCATAAGCTAATGATTGTGTGCCCTACCAGCTTTAGGTCTATGCAGTAATCTTTACATCTGATTTATTGTTTTTTTTTTCTTTCTGTAAACCCAAAACCCATCGATGTTGTTTGTTCACATTCATGTGTATGTATAAGGGTTAGAAATATTGATTTTAAGTCCCATATCAACTTTAGTGTCACTTAGGATAATAATTAAGGATGAGTCGTTGTGAACTTTGGCGAAATGTTGGATTCATACATATGTCCTTTTGGGACAAAACATCAAACATAGAGAACTTATTGACACTAAACTCTTAGGATATTATGTACCATTGATTTGACATTAATCAACCTCAAATAATAATCAATTAATCGTTTACTCCTCTTTAAGGTTTAAAAACTCTCAAAATCAATAATAATTCAAATGAAATATATAGAAATATCAAACCTTCCTCAATCTACCATAATCAATACATTCAATCACTAAATGATAAAATTTAAACCCAACATCATTAAGATTCAATTAACATTTTGATTAACCCTTTTATAAAATATTAATTAGATAAATTTATTAAAAAAATGAAACAAAATTCAAAGACATAAAACAAATTCAAATGAAAATAATCAAAATCTAATGAAGATAAGAGAGTCTTAATTTTAATTTTAAATACATTATTTTTTTAATTAAACTTTATTTTTGACTTATTTAGTATTTAAATTGATCTATAATTAATTACATATAATAAAAACAATCCAAAAATATATTAAAAATTGAATAAAATTGAATAAAATCTAGAGGTTAATAATTCAAATTTAAATAAAATTTTTGAATAAAATTTAATTAATTATACATTAATGATTAATTAAATTAACTTAAATTTTGGGAATTAAAATAATAATAATAATAATAATAATAATAATAATATTTAAATAATTCAATAAGGATTTAAAATCTAATAATTGACCCGAACCCTAATTAATCATTAATTCAATCATTAAAATTAGTAATTAATGTATTTAATTAAAATTTTCAACCTCTTAACTATCAACCAATTATAATAACTCGATCAATACTAGTTACTATTGAGTAATTCGGCCCTATGAGGTTATTAGTTTAGCCCCAAAGAAGGTGAAATAAATTTCATGGTCCTGGTGTAAACAAAGGTTGTAATCATTTAACACTTAAAATATATCCTAAAATCAACTTTAAAATCACTAATATTTAAATTCAAATTAAAATCCCTTATGCCTTCAACAAATTTAAATATTAAACAACTTTAATAAATTTCTCAGTTTTTGGACATATCCAAGCTACACAACCTTCTGTTCACATTAGAATTTGTTTGCTAGGTCGATCTATTGACTTTAGTCCTAGATTAGGCCGTAGTGTGCTTAGTTTAAGAAGGATACCTTTGCCTGGAGGGTATCCTTGGTGTGTTTGTTTATTTTCAATATTCTAGATGTCATGACATGTATCATTATGCTCTTAAATTGTCTAAATCTGCTTCATGTTCATACCCATGCATATATATATTTTTATTATTTTTTCTTTAATCTAAAAAATAAGCAAAGTAGAATGTATTTAGGTTTTCTTGTCAAATGAAGAAAAGTAAAATAGAATGTATCTTGGTTGGCCAAGAAAAAAATAAATGTAAAGCATTATTGTATAAATAGAATGTATATAGATGGAATTGTAAATTATTATTGAGTTATAAAAATTTAAATGCACTTGCTTATGTATATATGTATAGGGCTCCTAAAGATAATCCCTCTTCTAGAGTATTTTTTTTTAATTATATAGAAAATTCAGAGTTAAAATATGATAAGCAAATACATTTAGATTTATGTTTAATAGATGTAGAAAATTAAGTTTGTTGTGGTGGAACCTAGCCACATTATATTCTTGTAGACCCTGATTTGTACTATGATGAAATCATGTGAATAAAAATACTTTATTTATATGTTATCATTCATGCATCATTCACATTGCACCATTATTTCTATAAGCATATACATTTGATTAAAGTTCTTTCTTGACTATATCTCCTTGATTCTTAGGATAGAACCACCTAATCTTACACGTATAAATTGATTGTTTTCCTAGGATGTTAGCTGGCTCTAGGCAGAAATAAGCCCAGATTATACACACTTTCTTCTTCTGCACATCTTTCTTATCAATCTTAAATTTAAAAAAATCTTAATTCAACCTGGAGATTTATAATCTGAAGCTTATATATTAAAATTTTCATAACCCAAGCTCTTTTTTATTAGGTTACATGTATCTTTTAAAATTCTTTAGCCTTCACTTTAATCAAGAGTATTCTCTTAGGAGAAGTAATTAATTATAATGGCTTGCCCCTATAGGGAGTCTAAACCCATAATAATCTAAGCTCTATCTTAGTTTTCTTTCTAAGGTAGGGAAAAAATTGGTGAACATAGATCTTGCTTTATCTATATTTTAAATCTGATTTCGTAATCAAAAGTTAGCAAAATATTTGATTTGCTCTTGTAGTAGATCGAATATTCTTTATATTTGATTATGAAAATATTTCTTTAATCCATCTTTCTAATCAGAATGGTAAGGTAATATGCTTATCATCATTCTAGATGAATTGTATATTCCCTACACTGTACCTAATAAGAAAAGTATATTATAGCTTTCTTTCTTTTAAATTGATAGGAAGATATTAGTTTATCCTTCGCGGTAGCATAATGTCTAAACTATATAGACTTAATTGGGAGAAAATATTAAAATATAAATAAATAATTCTTGTGGGACTCGAAGCATTTTAAAAGAAAAACGTTTCTCACAGTAGCCATAAATAAACAAACTTTTCAATATTGAAAATGTTAAATTAAGCATATAACATAAAATAACATATTAACTTATCCTTAGTGATTCAAATATGGATACATGTAATGTGATTTTGATGATAACAAGCATTATTATTTTATTTACCACTATTATTATTGTATATCTATTTTATTTGCAGTGCTTACTAACTTTTTAGATCCACAAGATCACTTGTAATGCAAATCAACTCCACATTGGGTAGACTAGGGTTGAGTCTATTTGCAACTTAAATTTCAATATACCTCTTATTTTTTATGAGCCAAGTTATGTATCTGGTGGACCCCAAGATAAGTAACCTTGCACACACATACTCAGGGGGGGAATTTTGGTTAGTTAGAGAATTATCTATTTTTGACCTAATTGTATATGACGATCTTGTTGGTGTTGAAAAAGTGATTTGCCTTGTGAGATGCAAAACAAATATGAATTACTTCTTTTTTTGGAAAAAATTTAAATTAAGTTTAAATTTCAATTTTGGAGTCGATGTTATGTGAGGGTGATTCAGTCCCTTTTATTTTTTTCACCATTAGTAAAGTCTAAACTAAGGGACTTCAAATTTGATGAATAGTGTGGGTCTCCAAAAGGATTCTGCTCGTGTGGTTCGAATATAAAGGTACGATCATACTATTCCGTAGAACAAAGTGGTCGTAGACCTTTACAATCGACACAAGCAGGCCGATGGAAGAGCGGATGGAGTTATAAATACGATTAGCCATGGAGGATAGCGGCTTTCACCTACCAACCTCGATGGATAATAATATCTATAACCCAAAATTCACGAGATTTCCCCTATTCGAGACATCGGCTCGAATAGGGTTTATTTGATTGTGGGGATCAATTTCCTACGGGCGCAAGCCCCCGTAGTTAATTACATCTTAGACCTTGATCTAAGAAAACTCTCGATTAAGGATGCTAGATTATCTTCTCGAATGGGTTTAGTGCAAAGGGTTTCTAGGCTTTCCTAATCAAAGGGGAATGTCCTAATTTGGTTCGATCAACACACGGGGTTCATTCAACATCCGGCCGGTCTGAAAAAGAGAAAATCTGGAGAAAAGAAAGAGGCTAAGCATTTAAACATGCACGAGAGGAAGATGGAAGTGGTATCATCTGTGTGACGCAGATGGGTAGGATTTATAGCCTCTGAAAAGGTAGAGAACTAACCCACCAATAAGGTGTGTAGGGGTA
>NW_021573316.1:37804-74443 GCF_001605985.2 Dendrobium catenatum
TTGATAGTAGTTACACCTGTACACTCCCTTAAGACCCTAAATCTATAAGTGTAGTGTTGTACACACAAAACTAACACACTACGACCTAATTATGCAATCTGGTATTGTACTTGCCTTGAAAAAAGAAGCCAGCTAAAATCCTAAGCACAACCAAACCGTACCTAATATGTATGCCAAGATGGGAAGGGTCGTCCTTAAGAATCAGGATTGCAGTTTTCAAAAGAGTTAAATCAAGGCGACTCTACAATATGCAACGAATGGATCTAGCGTTGTAAAGATGCATGACAAATGCACAAGTAGAAAGATCCTTTAGCGTCCATCTAATGCAAATGCATTATGTAGGAAAGTGGCATTGTGGAGAAAAGTGTTGTTAGAAACGAATGCATGACATCGCAGAGTCACAGAAAAAAATAAATTAAATACACCCTAAGGGTATCCTTCAAGCAAATCCCGCACAAATTCATCTGCTCTGTGGGAAAATAGCGATGCCCAATGGCATTAAATAAGGTGGCCTAACTCTACAGCCAAATGACCCTAATGGTCTCTAAAGCTCACAGAAAAAAAAAAGGGGGGGGGGGTATCGACCAAAACGGAAAAGACAAATCCTAGGCAAAAAACAACGATCCACTTCGTGTGGGAAACAACGATGCCACGGCATAATAGGTGGCTACTCTACAGGCTAAATGACCCTAATGGTCTCTAGGCTCACAAAAGGGGGCAAGCTTTGACCTATAGGGCCAAAGTCTTCGCGTAGTGAACCTACCCTAAAGGCTTGCTACGTTAAGCATGCTCAGAAATTCTATTAACAAGTCGTGTGTGATGTGTAGGCAAGTTCGATACATAATTAAGAGTTTGAGGCGTCAAAGTTATACCTGCTGTGGCGCTGCCACTTAAATAACTCCAAGCCAAGTAAGCTATTCCTCCATTGCGAAAGCATCGCTGCGCAGCACTTAAAAGCCTCAAGCTAGCAAATTACCTTCAACGTACCTGCAAGACAAGTGGAAAGAAAAATCACAAAGAGTGTGATGCCATTCAGAAAATTAAATGCATGTAGTAGAATTAACAAACAGGAAATCTTTAATAGCAATTATAAAGCATGCGCAGTAGTAAATATTGAATAAAACAAAAGAAAATTTCAGCCTAACCTAGGGCTAGAAGTCTGTGGTTCCTAACCAAATAAGTCTAAGGTGTTTTGTAAGGCTGTGCAGTTTGGATAGAATCCTATGTAGGATGATTTAGTTGAATGTTTGCATTTGATTTGTTTAGAAGACAAAACGAAAGATTTAATTGAAATTAAGTATTTATATTTTAAGATTGATTTTTAGAGATTGTATTTTAATATTTGATATTGGACCACCTTTGTTTCACACTCGACGGCCGTGAGGTTTATTTCACCCTTCCTTGTGGGCTAACTTATTAGCCCTCGTAGGCCTGGGTTACTCAGTGATAATCAACTTTGTTAAATTATTAGTTGGTTATAAATTAGAAAAAATATAGATTAGGCGATTTATTATCAAATTGGTTAATTGAATTTTAAAAATTGGATCTAAGGTTTGATATTTTAGGAGTCTTTTATCCTAATTGAATTTTAGCTTATGATTTGATTTTCTAATTAAAGTCTAGCCTCTATTTAAATTTTAGGTTTGTTAGGAGATCATTTGGTTGTAGTTAAAAATTGATTTAGATTTGGTATTTTATATGGTTATGAAAATATTTGATTATGGTTAGAATAAAAATTAAAATGTTATAATACACTTTTAAAGGTTGAATTATGGTTGATTTTCATTGGTTGATTATTAGTAGATAAGGGAGAACTAAACCTAGGAGAACGTGTCACTAAAGTTTATGTTTCGATGTCTCTATTATTAGCGAGCATGCATTCCTAAGTTTTATGATTATCTAAGAACCGGTCCTTAATTTTTGTCTTAGGTGGTCACTAAAGTTAGGATAAAAATAAGTTTTTACTTTCTAACCCTTAGGACTTTCGGTACGAGTGTCAACTAGGTTTAGGAATTTATGCAATGAAAGTATGATAATAAATAGCAACGAGTTAGAAAGAAAAGAATAAAAATTACAAATAAAAGGGATGTAAGGCATTGTTTGTTTGGACACCTTCTTTAAAGACAAGTGTTATCTAAAGCAACATCAACAATGCCTTTGCTGTTCCCACATCCAAATAAGGCACATTGATAAAACCCGACTCTACTACCAACCTATTCCCTACCAAACTCAAGGCAAACAAGAGAAGCTTCAAGTTCCAAAAGAAAACAAGCTGGACTAAACACACACTCTTTCTTTACCCATAATTCTTCCAATTTATATTTTAAAGGGACAAACAGTTAATAAAAGATAGAAACTTGTAAGGTAGACTATCCCACCCCAAAAAGAGAGATTAAGAGGACTCTCCAACACAATCTAATCTACAAATAGTGTTAAAACAACTCTACACTTATGAACTTTTTTTTTTTAAATTTTGTTTTGATATGAAATGCTACATGAAATTCTACACAAATCATTAATCAAAACCTCTTCTTATCATGTTTGACACTAAGGACTCTACAAGAGACATTCTATCAAAATCCCTCTTTTTGATCCAAATTTCTACCCAAAACAACCAATAATCATGTGCCTTTCCTTATTTGGAGTGGGGTAATTGAGAAAAATTCCTTAATGAATAGGCATATAAAGCCTTCCATTAAGAAATCTTACAAAACAGAAACAACAAAATCTGATATAAGACAATTCGAAAAACTCGTGATAAAAGCTCTCGATGTAAAACAATTCGCGCAAAAACATTACGTAAAACTTCTTGAAATCGTAGCAATAAAAAAACCGATTTACAAATCTTTTCAGTCAAAAGTGCCAATCACAATCTCATCGATATCAAACAAATCATAAACACCTTTAGTATACCCACAAACTATAAAACTTCTTAATGTGAGGCAACATACATATTACTTGTATGTAGAATAAGACTTATAGGAAAAGAGATTTAAAGTCAACTATTTTCTTCCAACATTAAAACAATATTCTAGTAGCATGTTATAACAACACGTTTGATTTTCATCAAGCGTTTGATAATTTCTTCTAAGCATGTGTGGAATTATATAAACATTCACCAATCATAAGTATTTATTTATTACACATTTAGCATAGATATGAAATTCATCAACAAGTTTTATAATACTTTTTATAATATATACAATATATTATAGTATATAATATATATTATTTTGCTATACACATCACTAATCCAAATAACTCTCTAATCAATCTCATTGAATTATTCTTCAATGCAACATAAATCTTTATACATGAACACACAATGAAGCTTTCAACAAATTCTCATAACGAGGCTAAACGAAAAGATATAAAGTGAAAAGCAATGATGGAAAAGGTTCTCATTTCAAGTCTCACGCATATGATTCTTACAAATGATGTTTAACATAATCACAAAGCATCCCTACTAAAGTACTTAAAAAAAATCCGTGTTAACATGAATGGTAGAGTTGCAGTTTTTATGCTGATTAAGAATTATTTATCGAAGCTCTTTAATACTCTTCCTAAAGTGCTCTTAATAGATGGTTCCACTTCATTGGAGCCAAACAACGGAAAACATGCTCATAATTCATGTTCACAATAATTTGGAGGCTCAAACGTGGAAAACTGTAAGTATCTTCATTCCTACAACAGTTCGGAAGCTCAAAGCAATGAATAAACTACAAGTATCTCATTCTACAACAATTAGAAGCTCAAACCAGTGAAATCTTGCACATAGTTCACTCCCAACTTAACTTAGAAGCCAAAAAAGTGATATTTCAGCATGCTACTTACTTCCCAAAGGCAATTCGACACATTGAAACAGTGAAATCTGCATGCTTACCCCTTCCCAAATCCATTTTAGATAGTAAAAATAGTTAAAAACTGCCTGTGGCTGCTTCTAAGCACTTGGAACGTTTGAAACAATAAAATTCTGCATGTAGTTTAAAGAATGACACAAGGCTTTCATTTTGTTTTAAAACACCGTTATAGTATTAATATAATTCATCTTTAAAAGAGGGGATCTTTCTACCAACATGGTTGGAACAAATGATGAAGTATCATGTCTCTTTAAGAAAAGCAAGCTCATTTCATATACTTAAAGAAAGGAATTTCATGGAAGGTGCTCATAACCCATCGCCTCCCAACCATGGTTGCTAACATATATATAATGCATTTGGGGAAATTTCAATGAGAAGTAAGATTATATTAAATGTCAATACAAGGAAAATAATGATGACTCTCTTTTAAGCATGTTTTATAAAGGGGCTCGCATATGACGTTAAAGCCATAAAAGAGTATAAAACTAAGGATTCAAAATCGACGTCATTTCAACCAATCATAAAGCAAGAGAAAGCCTAAGTATAAGAAAAACAAAACTCATGTTTTGAAACTTCATAAAAATCCTTTAATCCTTCTCCCAAAGATGTTTTATGAAAGAAAACTTAGAAAGCCTCCACATTCCTACAACCTTCAAAATAACTCATGACATTGATGTATTCTTTAAATAATATGATGAAGGAAACTTAGTATAAGTCCCTTACACAACTTCTTTTCCACCGGAAAGCACACACACTTATCGTAGCTTAGCATTAGAAATTTTTCTTAAAGGAAGAAACATATAACTCCAACCACCAACTCTTCTCATGAAGCAAAGGGTACTCAATTGCAAGGAAATACGCTTAGAAACAATGCTCCTTCCTTCCTATTGGAACTTTCCATTATTCACCAAGAGAAATATTTTTATGAGACAAACATAAGTATATCAACAATCCCTTTGATGCGGCATTGCTACAAACATCTCATATGCATGCCATGGTAGAAAAATCAAAGTTTAGGTAACCCCCCCTTTTTTTTTTTTTTTTCTATAAACCCCATTTTTTTTTTTTTTTCTTTATGGGGGGTTTTTTTTTCCACACCTAAATCTTCCAAGCCAATGCTCATGGGACCAAATAGATTTCCAATTGCTACCTATTGCTCAGGTATTAATACAAGGAGAAGAAGAAAAAGCAATACATGGTGCCCAAAAACCAATTACAAAATTATCAAAAATCCAACCATCAGGATGAAATCATTCACTGAAACAAAAACAAGAGATTGGAGGTGTGATGAACATACACACCATAAAACTCCATCCAAATTTTCAGCTCTAATCAAGTAAATTGAATGTTGTATGAGTGAAGCTCATTATTGATTCAAATTCATCCATAGGATTTACATTGAGGATGAAAAAGAAGTAGAATATATATATATATATTTAAAAAAGGAGAAAAACAAAATCAGGAAAGAAGGGGAAAGGAGAGAGTAGGAAGAAGAAGAAGTAGGAGAAAAAGGACACCTGCAGGGAGTCGACGGCCAAGGGCAAGGATCCCGGAGCCAAGTTCGGTCCAGGTAGCGATCGAGCGCTTTTAAATCTGGTTCAGGTGTGCAAAGCCTGAGCAGGGGTTTCGGGTGGCTTCTGTCGAGCGCGGTTCGCATCCGGAGAGATAGACGGGGTCCGTCCAGGCGGCGGGAGTGGCAGTTGGGTTCGACGGGAAGCGAGGCCTCGGCCGGAAGCATCGACGTGCGGCCTATTAATGGCGACTGGGGAACAGGAGGGGAAGATCGGAGAGATCGGGAGAGCAGTGGATGAGGTTCTGTGATCAAGAAGAGAGAGATCGGGTGAGAGAGCGGAGTGAGGTTATGGAATCGAGAGAGAGAGATTCGGGGAGAGCTTTGGCTCCATTGAAAAAAAGAAAATGAGGTGAGGGAGAGAGTTAGGATTCTCTAGAGGGGGAAGCTTCGGGCTTTGTGTAATCCAGCGAGGAGAGAGAGGTGTCGTGAGAGGGAGTCTTGTTGCAAAGTCGATGAGCTGGGAGAGAGGGTGGGGTGAGTGTGTTCGAATGCCCTAGCTGAAGGCTTCCTCGAGCCTTCCTAAAACGTCTCTCCGCGTTCTTCCTTTCCCAAACACGAAAACAGCCACTGTCCACTGAAATCCGCTAACGAGGGTATGTCTCATTCTTTAAAACGATGTGTACCATGCGACTGAGAAGCCTGCAACTGGTGAGTTCGGAATCTCAATATGACGAAGAGCCGTCGGATCCCAACTACTTGATTTGATCTCTCTCTTATATATATATATATATATATATATATATATATATATATGATAAAAGGGGCAGCTAAACAGCCACTAGAATCATTAAATAAACCCATTAAAATGGGGGATATATAAGGTCAAAAAGCTGTTAGGAACAACACCCCAAAAAGCTACCATAAACCTGCATCCAAACCAATCAGGTAAGGGGAAGAGGAAAGGAAAAAAAGACACCACAAACAACTCCCAAGAAACAGCACAGGAAACAGGTAAGGAAGCTACGGGACACAGCCAGGGAAGTCACGGGAACATAGCAAGAGAGGGACCCGAAACACACTTATCGTAGCTTAGCATTAGAAATTTTTCTTAAGGGAAGAAACATATAACTCCAACCACCAACTCTTCTCATGAAGCAAGGTACTCAATTGCAAGGGAAATACGCTTAGAACACATGCTCCTCCTCCTTTTGGAACTTCCATATTCACAAGAGAAATATGTATATGAGACAAAACATAAGTATATCAACAATCCCTTGATGGGCATTGCTACAAACATCTCATATGCATGCCATGGTAGAAAAATCAAAGTAACCTCTTATACATTTTCTATGGTTCACACCTAAATCTCTAAGCCAAATGTCATGGACCAAAATAGATTTCCAATGCTACCTATTCGCTCAGATTAATACAAGGGAGAAGAAAGAAAAGCAATACATGGTGCCAAAAACCAATTACACAAATTATCATAAAATCCACCATCAAGGATGAAATCATTCACTGAAACAAAAACAAGAAGATTGGAGGTGTGATGACATACACACCATAAAACTCCATCCAAATTTTCAGCTCTAATTAAGTAAATTGAATGTTGTATGAGTGAAGCTCATTATTAATCAAATCATCCATAAGATTTAACATTGAGATGAAAAAGAAGTAGAATATATATATATATATAAAAGGAGAAAAACAAAATCAGGGAAAGAAGGGGAAAGGAGAAGAGTAGGAAGAAGAAGAAGGAGGGGAAAAGGACTACCTGCAGGGAGTCGGACGGCGAAGGCAAGGGATCCCGGCGGCCAAGTTCGGTCCAGGTAACAATCCGAGCGGCTTCGGATCTGGTTCAGGCGTGCAAAGCCGTGAGTAGGGGTTCGGGTGGCTTCTGTCAAGCTCGGGTTCGGTCCGGAGAGATAGATCAGGTCCGTCCAAGCGGCAGGAGTGGCTGCTGGGTTCAGACGGGAGCAAGGCCTTGGCCGGAAGCGTCGGGACGTGCGGCTGTTAAGGGCGACGGGAACAGGAGGAGGGAGATCGGGAGAGATCGGGAGAGAGTGGGTGAGGTTCTGTGAAATCGAGAGAGAGAGATCGGGGAGAGAGCGGGTGAGGTTCTGTGAAATCGAGAGAGAGAGATCGGGGAGAGAGCTTTGGCTCCAGGAAAAAAAGAAAAATGAGAGTGAGGGACAGAGTTAGGATTCTCTAGAGGGAGGGAAGCTTCGGGGCTCTGTGTAATCCAGCGAGAGAGAGAGGGTGTCGGGAGAGGGAGTCTTGTGCCGAAGACCGAGAGCTGGGAGAGAGGAGGGGAGTGTTCGAATGCCCTAGCTAAAGGCTTACCTGAGCCTTCTAAAACGTCTCTCCCGACATTCTGCCTTGCCCCAAACACGAAAACAGCCACTGTCCACTGAAATCCCGCTAACGAGGGTATGTCTCGTTCTAAAACGAGTGTACCATGCGACTGAGAAGCCTGGAAATGGTAGAGTTCGAATACGAGAGCCGTCAGATCCAACTACTTGATTTGGAATTACATTCAAAATTCACTAAAAGCATTAGAGTTGAGTCGAAATAATCTTAGGCTGAATTGAGTCAAAATTAAGCTCAATTCGAATGAACTCGAGCTCAATGCGGCTCGTCGGGGCTGAGATAAATTATTCGAGGATAATTAAATATTGACGGGTCTAATTCGACTCAATTCGAGCCGACTCGAGAATGATTTGCGCTCGATGAGGCTCAATCAAATCGATCGAATGCACTCGAGGGCACTCGAACAAAAATTGAGATCAACAAATATATTGCTTTCATAAGAACCCTTACAAATCCTAGGGATATTCTAAGAATTTTTTGTAGATATAATAGTGGAGCTAGTTAGAAGAAGAAATAAAACAAAATCATCAATTTCCTGCTACCTTTCTGACCCAAACTTCTAAAGCTTTGCTTTATTTTATTTCACATCGCATGTTGCCTAGTAGAAACATTAGTGAAGTAATCCGTGATCATGCCCTTTTGAATTATTTTATTTAAATGGGTTACACCATTAATGTTGGCAACTTCTTTTATCCTCTCTAATGTACATTATTCGAGAAACCACTTTTGTTGGATTGGGGCACCCTACCCTTATTTATGCCCTGAGTATTGAAGCTAGTGTAAGTAGGATCAAGCTGAGGAATAGTTGTTTGATGTTTTAATCAATTAGAGAGGGAGGAAGAAGAAGGAGATTGTAATGAGCCTAGATCTTCTAGTAGGCCTAGTAGAAATAGTGGTAGGAGTGATCAAACTCTTAAAACTTTAAGTGATTAGGTTAGTGAGTTTAGAGGGAATATGAAAAATGTAACTAGTTTTTGTTAGGAATCTAAGGACTGGCAATTCGAAATGAAGATGAGAATTTCCCACAGCATGGACCAACATGAGAAGCAATATAAATACACTTCTTATGTCAATTGTGCTCTTATGGGAATGTTCAGAAGTAGTCCATTTATAGAGAATGTTAATCAACTCTAGTTTCCAACTTCATCTGTATACAATCCTTTAGTTTTTCAACCTAAAGCGAGGCCACCATAATGATGATGAGGATGAGGATGAGGAGGAAGAGGAAAATCCTTATTCTGCAAGTTAGGATGCTAGAGAGAGTAGAGAGAGAGAGAGAGTGAATGCTACCCTAATTTTATAGCTTATTTTTCTTTTATTTCCTTTTCATTCCTTCATTTTGGAGGAGATCCTAGTGATGTGATAGTTTGTCCTAATTATAGTTCCTAGTTATATTTGTTATAGCCATGTTATGTTAGAGTGGTGCTTTAACCACTAGTTTTCATGTATCAATTAATTTAGTTTTATATATATCACATGTTTTGAGCCTGTTTAACATTCAGATGAAATGGATTTGTTATTAACTTTTTTTTTCAATTTTATTTATGTTTATATTTCATTTTATTCCCATTAAGCTTACACTATTACATTATTTTTCATTAACATCTACACTTTTTGATTATTTATTTAACCAGAATAAAAATGATATTTAAAAATTAGGTAAAATTGAATAATAATAAAATATTATATTATAGTTTAAATGAACATTATATTATAATTCATAGATTGGAAAACTATAAGATAAAATTGAACCACGCGATTGGAGAAGCGGAGAAGCAGGCTGAGAGCGGAGAAGGCAATTTTGGGGTCGGCTTGGTGTGGCTGACGGAGTTCCTTGGTGGGAATCTTCTTCTATGTCAAGATTTCATTTGGCTATAGGATTGTTTTGATCTCAATGTGATTTTGAAGAAGCTTTGGTTGGTAGAGGTTCTCCGTTGGCCCGGTGGGGCTGATGATTACTCTTAGTGTGGATTTTTTGTTGATTTTTTATCAGATTTACTTTTGTTTGGAGATGATTTTGGTGTAGTGACTGCTTTGAAGTCAGTTTTTGCGGAGGATTGTCTGACGACGGTTCTCCATAGGTTTGGTTTGGAGAACGTTTGTGCTTACTGTGTTTCAACTGGTGTTAGATCTAAGTTATTCTTGATTGATTTTAGTGAAAATACAAGTCCAAAGGTGATTTTGGATGAGTTTATTTGTTGGCTTGACGTTGCCTGCAATAATTTGGAATGAATTGTTTGCTTGGTTAAAATTCATTAGGGATTTGTTCTGGTTTATTACTTTTCTTGATTCCAGATTTGATTTGATAGTATTCTTTATGTGTGCTCTCTTGATGTTAAAGAGATTGTTGGTGTATGGATGTTTGGATTGTAGAGGTGGGTCTCTCTATTCTGAAGAACTGGTTTTAGTTTTCTTGAAGATTCTTGTAGATATTGTTGTTATTATTGCCGCTGGTTATGCAGTTATTTGGATGACTTTAATTGGATCTTCCAAGGAATATAATTTGGAAAGATGTTCTGGTGAAGCCTGGGTTATTGAAGCGATTGAGCTTATGTTGTTTGGTTTATATATGGAAGGTTCTTTGGATCCTCATAGATGTGTTGGAGCTAGCTTTAGGTGGGAGCTTATCCAATCAAGGCTTAAGAATGTTACTTCCTTATTCTTTGAAGGTCAAGTCTTGTTTGTTGAAGACTTGAAGGAATTGAATATCACTGTTTCTTCATTTGCAAGGGTGATATGGGTGGTGGTGATTACATTTCGTATGGTTTTGGTAGTGTAGAGATTGATTCTTGGCCTCTTGATGTAGGAGTTGGTGTTATTGCTTTGTCAACTTTGTTTGATTTGTCCAAGGTGGTTTTGTTGGATGTATTGATGATGGCATTAGGTGGGATAATATCCCAAATAAGCCAATGGATGCTACAGCTTTGATCTCTGAAGATCAAGTATTGTTGGTTGAAAACTTGAAGGGAATGAAGATTTTAATTTTAGAGTTCCTATCTGTCAGCAAGTTTGTTGAAACTTGTTGAATGTGAATTAGGTTGTTATACCTAATCTTATGTCCTAACGACTAACCAAGAGGGGGGTGAATTGGTAATTTAAAATTTTCTTCTTATTTTAAATCGATAAAAACTTTTAGTGAAATTTAGAAAATAATTTTTCAACCACAGATAAACAAAAACAGTAAAGTAAATACGCAATAGAAAACAAAAGACACAAAATTTATAGTGGTTCGGCCAAACACAACCTACATCCACTCCCTGAAGTATCCCACTTCAGGTATTGCACTATTACTACAAGTGTCTCTCCTTTTCCCCCACAGTAAGGTGGAGAAGCCTTTACAAAAGCTCTCTTCCACCACTACCTGGTGCGACAGAGAACCGTCATCCTTTTACACCTCCAAGTATTGGCAAAGAACCGTCGGCTATTCACACTCTCCAAGTGTAGGCAGAGAACCTTCATCCTTTCACACTTCTTCAAGTGTAGACAGAGAACCTTCGGCTGTTCAAACTCCTCGAGTGTCGGCAAAGAACCAAATTTCCTTGAAAGATCTTCTCACGAGAAATCTATAAGGACAAGAGAAGAGAGTGAAGTAATCATAATTCACAAATGGAGATCCTTACCTTTGAATACCAAGTGAACCCTTCACACTCCAGTAGTAAGAACTCTCCTTCAGACACTCTCTCACACTCTCTCCTTTAATCTCCCTTCAGTTTGCATGAAGACAAGTAGACAAAAGATCTCATAACAGTCTTAAGTAGACCTTTTATATGAAAGACATGAAAAACCGTAAAAAAACTGCAATTATTCAAATCTGTGCGTTATTGATCATCCCGTAAGATCCTAGTTCATACGGACGAACATTGTAACTACTGTTGTGTATGAACTAAATGTGAACTGGTATGATTTCCCTTCGTACCCAATTATCATCCCGTATGAACAATGTTCATCTGGTACGAACGGTTATTTACATAGTTCATTTTTATAAAAAATAGAACGACTCTTAAGTTTCGAGAATAAAGAAGATCGTCTTAGGATGAACCATATTAATCATCTGGATGAATAGTTCATTTTGACCATTCCAGAGCCCATCATCCTGGGACAAACCATACTTTTCGTCTAGAGGAATGCATCCAGAGAGCATCGTCCTAGGACGTAGGTTAAATATCGTTTGAGCGAACGCGTCAAGACAGCATCATCCTGGGATGAAGGTAATAATCATCTAGATGAAGGCATCTAGAGAGCATTATCCTGGGATGTACGTTAAATATCATTTGAACGAACTTATCCAAAGCGCATCGTCTTGGGACGAAGGTAATTATTCATCTATACGAAGTCATCCGGAGAGCATCGTCCTGGGAAGTAAGTAAATATCGTACAAATGAACGCGTATAGAGAGCATCGCCCTGAGACAAAGGTAAATATCATCTGGATGAATAGTACTTAAAAAAAATTTGCTCTCTCCCCGTTTGTTTCATTGCTCTTTGTAGGAGTAAAACTGACCAGATCGTTCCGTACGAACATGGTTCGTACTAAACAATCAGTTTAAAAAATTTTTAATTTTAAAGCTTTCCCCCTTTGTGTGTATGCTAAGTTACTCAATTACAATCACACTCTCTCAGACTCAATAAAAAGAAAAAATACTGACTTCAATTTACAAAATATTCTGAGCTGAACTTGATTTGAAGTTTTCAATAATTTGAAGTATGATTTTTCTGAAATGTTAATACACACAAGAGCAAAAATAATTCTTCCAAAAATGTGTTAGAAAAATATAATAATCAAAATAATAATATTTGGTATCATCAAAACATAGAAGTTGCAAGAATGTAAAACATGCAAAGCTAAGTTGCAACTCTCTTCAACAGAGTTGACTACATTGATGAGTTTTTTGGTTGAAGTCTGTAATGATGAGGTGGTTGTTTGTCCTCTTAATTTTTAGTTTATAATTGTTATGTTTTTACATTATGATTTTAGAGTAATGTAAGTTGTGACTCTATCTAAATGTCATTTTTTTTCTTCATGGAAACTCTGGGATACTAACCAACCTTTTTTGATCATTTTAAAAATTTAGTGTCCCCAATACCCCAACTGGTTTAAAGTGAGGATTAATGGATCTTATTTCCATTATTTCTTTTTTAATTTTGCAAATACACTTTTTCTATGCTTTATTTGCTCTTCTATAGGACTTCCTTTCCCTTTATTTGGAAATGGAAGTTTTTTTTGTTTTCTTTCTTTCTTAGCTTTAATTGTTTTTTTCTTTTTGTTTTAATGCAATTTGCACTCTTCAAAAAAACAAAAAAATAAAAAAAAAGATTGGAAAACTAATAATTACACATAGATCATTTAAGTTATTCACTTAATTTGAATTTATAACTTATACATTTATACATTTACTTTTGAAATGAAAGATGAAAAATTAAGGTTAAAGAATAGATAAGAGTACTAACTTAAAATTTAAAATTATAATAGCTTTAAATTGGAACTAGTGATCTTAAGTCCTTACATTAAAATCATTAAGATTGTAAGTGATTATAAGCAAAATTGATATCCAAAATTATTAGTTATGTACTCTAAATGAACGAAAAGAAAAGAATTATGATAAGAGTTCTAAAAGGAAAGAAAAGAATATGAGTACATTCAAACATTAGTATCAAATAAAAGCTTAAAGTCAACTACAACCTTATACTTAAATACTTAAGGATGTTATAGAAAGCTAATACAGATGATGGTGAACTAAACAAAATTTAATATTAACTACAAATACATCTAATCTTTAAAGCTACATTATTCATTTCAAAATTTAATACTCAATGTTTATATTCATAAAATATAAATTCAAAATAAGCAATTATGAGGGTAACATGTGAGGATAATTATAAGAATTTTTCTAAACAAAAATTATAAACATGTTCATTTTAATAACTTTTTAAACCATGATACATTATCTTATATTTTAATAAATTTAAATTACAAATTTTTATTTTGGTTATTAAATTAATTAGAAGGGCAAATTTTTATTTTTTTGAGGATAAGTAAGAGTATAAGCTGACGAGAACTTCATAAGTATAAATTACGTAATATTTATTATGTTTGAATTTCTATGAAAATTCGATGTTTTAGTTATTTGCACATAAAAAACTTAAAAATATTAAAAAAATAAAAAAAAAACATTGAGCTCCATGGCGCTTGAGGAAACACCGCGTTCCGCTACATTCAACATCATTGAGGAATCACTTTTGGATATTATAATGTCATGCTCTCTGTTTTCAAGTGTTGTAGCGGCAGCAGATCAAATGCCGCAACATTAGAAGAATTATTGCATTAGAAAGGCATCTTGGTAGCACCAAGTTCTTAGGAAATTGAATTCCACAATGCTATTTATTTCAATGCTTCAACATAAATTTATCCCCTCAGACATCGTAGTTCACTAATTTCAACAGAGCCATGACATAGTGGTTATATCTTTTAAGGGCCACATTATTTCAGGAAAAGGTTATGACTGTTAACTAAAAACTCATTCCACTTCATCAAGCACCGTAGTGGAGCAAACATTTTAGCATCGAGGTGCTAGTTCACTTTTAGGCACTGCAACACCACACATTTAAACATCGCAGTGCCCCCTTGTTTTATGTTTTTCAATAAATAGATATTTTATTATATTTATAGAGGAGTTCTTTTACTTATGTAAAATGTAGTATATTTCAGTGCGGTTCTCTATTACTCTCTTAGAGTAAAATCTAAGAGAGACCAGGGAAGTACAAGATATAATTTTTTGGAGTGTCTAGTCGGTATTTATTAAGCAACTCCATAAGTGAAGGAAGAATGAGTCTAGAGGAGAAAATTTGATCCTAATTTGTTATAACATTCTAATATTTCTCTTGTACTTCAATTCTTCTATAAATACAATGAAAATGAGTTTGCTTATCATTTATTCTATATATGGCTAAATCTCTTATTTTAGGTTGATAATGTGAAGAATATATTAAAGTGTTATTGAAGACTCTCATTCTTTAAAGATTCAAGGATGTTTTCAATTATATCTTGTTCTTCATTAAATACATATAGCGGTCATATATGTAGTTTAAAACCCTAGTGTGATGTATAACCTCGATGGAGGAACGTAAGAACTATCAAGAATTTTTAGATACAATAATTGTATAAATGGACATAAGATGCTTAAATATTCTATATTCTTAAGGAGATAATATAACTGTAGGAGGTTAGCAGATATCTTTTTCACCATGTATGCTCAATAGAGATATAGGGATGTACATGCTTTGAATCATATATATAATAAAAAGTCTTATGAGAAAAATATAGTATTTATATTCATCATGTTGTAAATCTATTTTTCATGGCTTATGTTTTTGATGATTGACAAACACTATTTCTCTTGGACTACATGTTGCTTCTAACTTTTTAGGAATTGAAGATCGGACGATCAAGAAGAAGCCAGTTCAGGATTGCGTAGGTTTAGGGTTGAGTCAGTCTGTACTTTTATTTCTCACTTCTTGAGTCTACTTGTAAGGGTTAAAGAGACTGATGCTAAGTAACCCTACACACACACACACTTGAGAGACTTAGAATTTCTGTTTTTACTCATATCGGCCAGGACGATTTTTACATCATCCTAGACGATCAGGCTTAAAACAGAAAGTCTAAATAAGGATTCTTAATTAAGGCAGCCGTCATTAACATATCGGCCTGGACGGACAAGCTCAAAACAGAAAGAAGTAGCTCGCCATAGACAAATTAAGGTAGTAGCTGTATTTTTAAGATTAGGTTGGCCAGGACGAGCTATTGCACAATTATGCCTTTAATTGATCAGGCAATCAAGGGAGTAATGTAAGGATGATTGATAGCGGAGTCATATCGTCCTGAACGATCGCAGGATCGGCCAGGACGATTCCAAAGTCAAAAGAACTAGAGTTACGTGTCAGGACGGATAATAATCTGCGGCCACTCGGGCTCGTATCGCCAGGGAACTATTTCTGTAGGGATGATTTTTCTCTGATTTGAAACTGATCGGCCAGGACAATCATGAGATTGGCCTGGACGATCAAGCCAAATTTCAATCGTCAGGAGTGTATCCAGGGCGATGCTCTGGCGATCTTCTGAGTTTTGTACTGATCGGCCAGGCCGATGTCCATTATCGGCATGGACGATAAGTCGGCAACTGTGCAATTAATGAGCTCCTTTGAAGCTCTTCTATTTAAGAAGCTCTTGTTAAACATTTTTTAGACGCCTTTTGGCTACTGCCTTTGACCTGAGAAGGCCTTGAGGAGAGAAAGGAGAGAAGAGGAAGAGAGAGAGAGAGGATCTTGTGAGAGGGGAGCTTTTAGGGGATTCATAAGGGTTGCTTCAAGGATCGCTCTGCTTCTTCTTCGCCTAGAGTTTCTCGTCGTTGGAAGGGTCGTTAGGGTAGCGTAGTTTTGGTTTCGTGTATCTGCCGCTCAGGGAGGAAGCAAAAGATGGGTAGGTCTCTACCTTGCAGTGATGTGGCCAAAAAAAGGTGTTTTTGTGAGGGCTTCTCCGCCTAGCCCGTGGTGGCTAAAGGAGAGTCCACCCATTTTGTACGTGCAATTACTTGTTGAGAGTTGTCTCCAAGGAGTGGACGTAGTTCGAGTTGACGAAGCAACTATAAATTTTATGTCTTATTTTTCTTTCCGACTTTTTAATTTCGCATCTTATTTTTGTTTTGGTGATTTTTGTTATATTTTTTATTCTTTTGTTAAAAAGAACATTTTTTTTAAAAATACCAATTTCCACCCGCCCCTCTTGTTTAGCTTGCCAGTTTTATAGCCTTAACATCACCTAACGAACTTCAAATGGTATTAGAGTGCGGATTCGAAATTTTTAGTTTATTGAAGAATCATGGCTAACCTGTGTATCGCAACACTAACGAGAATTGGTAACTCTATTTACCGGGACCCTCCTGTTTCGATAACCTACCTTTTGATTTTTGGAAGAAAACCCGCATTGTCAGCGATATTTTAAATTATCTACTAGTTATCGCATGTGGTATGCTATTACAAGAAGGTTTTATCGTCCCACCTTCTGTGAAATTAATGGTATTAAAACTGAAGTTGCTTTTCAGGTTTGAATGGACTTTTGCATAGAACGAGATTTAGGCTCAATTAAATGCAAGATTGTTCTTGAACTTTTCTTTTCTGTGTCTTTAAATTTCTAGGATTATTATGTCGTTCTCCTTGCCATGGTCTAAGAGATTTTGGGATAATTGTGGCATCACTATGATGTATAATGAAATTAAACAATCCGTTTGAACATTCTCTCTGCATCGAACTATGCATTCTTTTATACTCATGTTAATTGATTTCTGACACATGTATACAAGATTTATAGATAGTTTACTTTTTTGCATGCACTAAGGAAATTAGAACTTGTCAAAAACTATGAAAAGTAAACAATATTGATTTTGGTGCTTCGTCTCTTATAATGGAATAATCATGCATTATCCTGCATTAAGGATTTGAAACACCTTATTCAATGTAAACTTATTCGTGGCTCACTATTGCTTACGAGCAAGGGGTGAATTCAAAGATAATATTGAGTAGTGGAGGAAGAAAAAGGATGGAAACAATTGCACTGGAAGGCGCACAAATCATGATCTGAATTCTTCGTGTACTGAAAGCGATGAAGTTTGCCTTCATCACAAGGCAATTCAAAAGCTTTCTAAGAAAGAAACAAAAGGCATCATCAAAGTTGAGAAAAGGTAAGGATTATAACATGTTAAAGGATCTTCTGATGTTGTTTTGTTTGAATGCAGGAAGTTTCTGACATGTCTTTTGTAGTAGACCGATTGTCCAATCCACGATTCAGATAACACAAGCAAGGAAAAGATTGACCGAAAAATCTAAGTTTGAAGAGAGAGAAGAGAGGAATTCAAAAGGGCCTTCTGGCAGAACCTGGTACTTGGATTCTTCTGGACTGAACCCGAGAAGAGACTGACAGAACCCCTATCGCCTTAAAGGAGACATCTTCGCAGCAAAGGTGATGAGGAAGCTGTATGTAAACCAACTTATATCTTTTGAAATTTGTGATACAATACCATGCAATCATACAAAATACTTATTGAAGCACTATGCTAGCTTAAAAAGTGGAACTTGAAAATTTGAGAAAGAGATAAATCAATTCTTAGATCATGTCACGTTGATCTAATCACATGGGCTCTTCTTTAAATTGATGAGTGTAATAAAAAGATCTCAGAATTAATTGAGAAATAAGGCATTAAAAATTGTTTTCACACACTCATTTATTTTGTCTTAAAAATCTAAAAGATTGAAATAATTTCGAGGATGGTGAGATGATGCATTACAAGAAACTAATTTGAGGATTCAAAATTAATTTTGGATACATGTCAAGGAAAAATTGGCATGACATCTTTGATCCTAAGCCAGAACCCAAGAAGAGGATTATAACTCAATACATTTTTAAAGAAACCTTTCCTGGAGTAATTTTCTTCATGTGGCATGCTAGACCATCTCATACCCATTGCACCATTCCCGTAGTACATATTGGGTTGTGGAGACCTAAGGATGCATGCGATTCACACTAATTTGTTTCACTTTACTTTTCTTAAGAAAGGGCCCAAACTTGTTTTGGGTGTCCTTAAATCTGACTGTTTGATGAGGTTTGCAAGGTTGGCTCTCACCAAATAGAACGAATAGAGAGCATAAGGATACTGGACATAAGGAGGTAGCTATTGTATTTGCCTATAATTCTGAATTTAGTCTTTTTTAATTTTCTGTTTTTTGTGCGTTGCTTTATCTTGTCCGTTGCTTGTTTCTTTTTCTTTTTTTTTTTTTTGTTTTTTTCTTTTGTTTGTGTGTTTGGTATTATATATGGTGGATCTTTTCAAAGCTTTTAGATTTTGGGATTTTGGAGATAGTGATTTAGCATTTTCCTAAAATTGGGTTAAATGGAGACAAGTACTGTTGATTTTCCATCCTTCTGACTTTATGTTAGTGGTATGATATTTTTCTCTAAACAAAAGTTCTAAACATAAGACTTTTAATGTATCTTTTCTTATCTTGCTAGCAATTAATTTATCTATAATACATAATACGCCAAATTTCTTATATACTTTTCAATTTTTTTTTGAGGAAAATCTTGCCATTTGCATTTATCACAGCTGAGGTTATTGATTGTGTGTGATTTATTTCTTCCCTTATGTTTAGAGAGAGGCTCCATCTCTCTAGGATATTTGAGGATATACTCACAACTAAGTTCCTTTTTTTTAAGGGTTATATAAAGAGTTTCTAGATTGCAAAAGTTAAAAAGAAAGAGGCATTGAACCCATTAAAGAAAGTTATAAAATTTTGTGTATCCAAGAATCAAAGATTCCTCAATTGACAATAATGACAAGTAATGAGGCCCACTAGATGCAAGCTTATCCTCTGCTTTGCAAAACCCTTTAAAACTTAGAGAAAACGTCATTGATTATGTGATGCGTTCAAAGACTTGATATTCCAATTTCCTGATGCATTGAGAAAAAATTACTTTAGTTTATTAATCGATGAGATATTCTTTAAATCTTGAATGATTCTTCTATCCTATTTAGTTATCTGGTTAGTTCTTTTTTCCAAAACGATTTTGTACCCTGAAAGGATGGTCTTGAATCTAGGGTTACGGACAGATGTCTACCTTCTTCTGATTGGGATCTGTTTTATAACTCCTTGATCTCTTGGAACTTTAACAAAGCTTTAACATTTTGAAAATTCTCGAATATAATGCCCCATAAACAACAAAAAAAAATTAGAAAATTAAAATCCAAAATATTTCGTTTTTTTTTCCTTGTGTTTTTGTCTTCTTTTCGAGCTTTATTGTTTATTTCTGTATAATTTTATTTTCTGGCCTTGATCATCACCATTCTTTTCCTTGTAGTTCAAATTCTCAGTCCATTCGTTCTGGTGCGGACCCGATATTTTCTTATGTCCTGGACGATAGGGCAATTTTTCTTTAAAATCCATCTATGACTCTTTTTCTATGCTTGTCTATATACTCATCTCCTGGAGATGTTGATCGAACTCTGTTGGCAATACTGATTGAGTCCTACCGAATATGAATATTTTTGTGTTGCCCGATGCAATTTATTGCATTGCGTTCCTGGCCTGATTATACTGATTCTGGTGATCCACGTGTCAGCACTTTAACTCTTTAAATTGATCCCTAGTACGATTCCATTATTTGGTGACCAATCATCGTGCGGTCGATCCAAACTTGTTCGTCCTGGACGATACACGTGGCAAGAATTTAAAATGTTTTAACTTTGGCTGGTACGATCAATTTTTGTGCATCGTCCTGGACGATACACCTAATCGGCCCGGACGATCTGCTTTTTCAACGGTCGTCTGGATTGACTCCTCGGGTCGATCGCCTGTGTCTAATTGGCCTGGCCGATATCTGATCGGCCCGGACGATCGGACCGCCTTTTTAACCAATCGGCCTGTACGTAATTATTGAGCCATATTGGCCTGGACGATTCTGCGATCGGCCAGGACGATATGGCCGTTTCTTTAAATTCTGGCCGTTCCAGCCATGATTTCTCACATTCTACCCTTTCTCCTCTTGTGTTTTCTTGCTAACTTCCTTCTATGGCTGGTGGGAAACATGTCCGACAAACTTCTGGGAGTTCTTCGAGGGCTAGGATTGATCCTCATTTCAGGGAAGCAGAAGATGAAGCCGCCTACCATCGTTACAAAGAGTGTGGTATAACTGTCTCAAGAATCATCAATCCTGCCCACATATCATACCCGGTAATGGATCTGTTCGTTCACACCTCCCTTTGCTTCATTCTATCTCTTGCTTTCCCTTTCAATTCTGAGTTTCTTCAAGAATTTTTCGCAAACCTTCGCATTAACCCCACCTTCACAGCCCTGACCTCCTATGTGAATCGACGCCCTGTCGAAATCACATATCAGGATTGTATTGATCTTTTACAGCTATCCACCACCGGGGATAAGCTGCACTTAATCACATCTGATCCTGATTTTGACTGGTCCACGGCGAATCACTTTCTTCTCCAGACCAATGCACCTTTCCATGTTGGAGAGATTAGCTCTTTAGTCAAATATGCTAGGACAATCCAACATGTCCTTCGCACATGCATAATTCCAAAAGCCGGGGATCAAATCCACATCACCTCTCTACTTTCCCTCACTACTTTCTACATTATGGCCCATAGAGAATTCAATGCCACTGATCTACTCTTTGGCTACATCGATCACCTAACAACTATTCGCGATCCAGATCACAAGAGAAAACCCAATCTAGCCTTAGGACACATCATAGCCTATGTCCTTGAAACCAAATACCAACTTCAGTATCCTATTCCACCAAATCTTCCAACTCCCTTCTACTCAAACAGTTTCTTCAGTACCTTTCACAGTACTCGTCTCCACCCTGAGGAACCTCGGGGGGCTAGAGAGGAGGAGGCTCCCGCTCCCGCTCCCTTTCCTGACCATGTTCCTCTCCACCAGCACTCACCGGTTGATTAGTTGATTAGTTGATTGAGTGGTTTGATCGATGGGAGACCCGCTTTGACGCCTACGTTGCTGCACAGAAGCAGCAACACTCTGAGGACATTGCCCGCTACGAGCAGCACCGCACTGAGGATTTAGCCCGATTTGACAGTTTCCTTACCAGCAGCAGTAGCATGACCAGGACATTGCCTGGTTCAATGCTTAGTTTACCACGCTTGCCAGCTACTTTCACCACCTCCCCACCTCCATCTGATGATCAGGATCCCTCGTTCTTCTAGTCCGTGCTTTATGTTGTTTGTTTCCTATTTTTTTTGTAGTTTACTTTATTAGTCTTTGTTTGTTGTGGTGTTTTTCTTTTGTATCTGGACCATTTTTTTGTGATGATAAAAGGGGGAGTAGGGTGGTAGGAAAAAGCTATTGGGTTTGGGGTTTGTAACTTTGAAATTCTAATGAACCTTTTTTTTAATTTTCCTACTTATGTTTTCCATCATCAAAAAGGGGGAGATTGTTGTAAATCTATTTTTATGGCTTATGTTTTTTATGATTGAAAAACATTATTTCTCTTGGACTACTTGTTGCTTCTAACTTTTCAGGAATCGAAGATCGGACGATCAAGAAGAAGCTAGTTCAGGATTGCGTTGGTTTAGGGTTGAGTCAGTCTGTACTTTTGTTTCTCACTTCTTGAGTCTACTTGTAATGGTCAAAGAGACTGATGCTAAGTAACCCTACACACACACACACTTGAGAGACTTAGAATTTCTATTTTTATTCATATCGGCCAGGACGATTTTTTACATCGTCCTGGACAATCAGGCTTAAAACAGAAAGTCTAAATAAGGATTCTTAATTAAGGAAGCCGTCATTAACATATCGGCCTGGACGATAAGCTCAAAACAGAAAGAAGTAGCCGCCATAGATAATTAAGATATACTGTATTTCTAAATTATCGGCCAGTATAATCATTGATCGGCCTGGACGATATTCACAAATTATGCCTTAATTGATCAGGAAATCAAGGGAGTAATTAAGAATGATTGATACGATTATATCGTCCTGGATGATCGCAGGATCGGCCAGGACGATCCAGTTAAAAAACCTTAAGTTACTTCAGGACGATAAATATCGGCCAGCTCGTATCCAGGGCTATTCTCAGAACGATTTTCCTCTGATTTGAACTGATCGGCCAGGACGATCATGAGATCGGCCTGGATGATCAAGCCAAATTTCAATCATCCAATAGTGTATCCAGGGCGATGCTCTGGCCGATCTTCTGAGTTTTGTACTGTTCGGCCAGGACGATGTCCATATCGGCCTGGACGATAAAGTCGGCAACTTGCAATTAATGAGCTCCTTTGAAGCTCTTCTATTTAAGAGCTCTTGTTCAACGTTTTTAGACACCTTTGGCTGCTGCCTTGACTTGAGAAGGCCTTGAGGAGAGAAAGAGAGAGAGAGAGAGGATCTTGTGAGGGGGAGCTTGTGAGGGGATTCACAAGGGTTGCTTTAAGGATCGCTCTGCTTCTTCTTCGTCTAGAGTTTCTCGTCCGTGGAAGGGTCGGTAGAGGTAAGGAGTTAGCTTTTGGTTGTGGTTCTCTGCTAGCTTCAGGAGGAAGCAAAAGAAGGTAGGTTCTCTGCCTTGCCAGGGTGGCAAAAAGGAGGTTCTTGTGAGGGCTTCTCCGCCTAGCCGTGGGGGCTAAAGGAGAGTCACGTTTTGTAGTGCAATACTTGGAGGGTGCCTCGAAGGAGTGGACGTAGGTCGAGTTGACCGAACCACTATAAATTTCTGTGTTCTTATTTTCTTGCTTCCGCACTTTTAATTCCGCATTTATTTTTGTGGTGTGATTTTGGTTTATGTTTTTTATTCTTTGTTAAAAGAAAAATTTTAAAATACCAATTCACCCCCCTCTTGGTTAGCTTGGGCCAGTTCTATAGGGCTTAACATCCCTAACGAACTTTCACATCAATCTAAAATATTTTATTAAATATTGTATTACTCTTTTACTATTTTTATCAAGTGATAGAAATTCCAAATACATCATTTTTATTTTAGAAGAATAAGTTATGTGTTAAAAATAAGAAATAATAGTTTTGTTGCAATTAAGCATAATACTTTCTCATAGGTTTAACACTTAATCATTTTATTACTTGATTTAGCACATATACTTGCATAAGTTTAAGTGGGTTTCTTTATTAGTATATCAAGAAATGCCTAAATTTTACTCAACATGACAAACACAAGAATTCATTATGCAGTCTATATTAAAGCCTTGCTTGCCTACAAGCACAAGTTCACACACATTCCACATCATATTCTTTCAAATGACAAGTTCACATTGTTAACTAATACTGCTACTCTTGCAAAATATATTGTAAATGCCAAAAAGAATATTGTGTAACCCTTGGTTTATAGACATATTATTTTAGCATTGAATTTACCAACTACAACTATTACAATAAAGAGAGCATTTTTTGGAATGAAGAAATTATCAAGTATAATATTGATTGTATAGCAAAATAAGTGATGCATAACTTAATGACAATCTAGTACTATACACAAGATTGGTGGTTCTCATGTACAGAGCTACAACGACGGAACTAGAGGGTCTTCCCCATAGCTTAATTAGTCCAAGAGGCTAAATTTTTTTATTTATTTTTAACAAACCCCTAACTAGTCCTCACTAAGCCTTTACGTTATCAATGTAGAGCTTTTCAGAACCCTCATGTCCTCACCACCATTGTCCCTAATGATCTAATCTTCAACTTTTGTTGTCTCCATCTCAAACTCCATAATCCATAACTATGATGTAGTCAACCTCGACCACTCTAAGAGTGGTATGAGTCTCTCTCTCTCTCTCTCTCTCTCTCTCTCTCTCTCTCTCTCTCTCTCTCTCATTTCATCTCAAGTGGTCGTAGCTTTTGTTTCCTGATGGTTGTAAAGATGAGAGTTTTTATTTGATGTTTGCAACCTCTATTTCTCAAATGTTCATAAGCAAGAAAAGAGTGGCAATTTTTAGTTATGAGGAATGACTTATAAATAATATATGTTCATTGTGGGGGCTATTTTGGCGGTAGTGTGGTCATGCCCACATTATACGTTTTAATGGAAAAAAAACTTGATTTTTTAAATATTTTAATAAAACCCTAACTATTCACGAAAAAAAACTATAGTGTCGCCTCAAGAGGTTTTCATAACGCTCACATTCACACAGTTTCTGATCCTAAATTCCCAATCCTCAATCACATTCTCAATAAATTAAGACTTTTCTTGGGACAAATGTATATTTTTGTAGAGGTTGTTGTAAAGTTGTTTTCAAAAAAATAACTTTTTTTAAAAGCTACTTTAAAAAGATGCTCCTAAAATAAAATTTTCCTGAAATAAGTGAGAAAGCAATAGTTAAACAGAACAATTATTGCAGCATGAAAATTAAAAAAATAGAAAGCTATCCCAAACGTAGTAAGACGGTTGGACAGAAAAAAAATATATTGATAGAGGACTACGTGATACGTGTAAACCCTTAACTGCTTGTGCAAGTATTTTCTCACAAGTATCTTATAAGTCACATTCAGGTCACGTGAAAGGAGATCCACTCTATCAAGGAAGTCTATTTAAGGGACTGGTGGAGGAGCTGATCCCTAGAGCACAACGTACCACATATATGGCTACATCCTTGAGGTAACCACTCTCCTTAGTGAGGGAGACCACAAAAGTTCATGTATCATCCAGACAAATCTTTATTCGTATCGGACAAAGTCAAGTCCTCTATATGGAACGCCCCAAAAGTCAAACTAACGACACACACCTTAACCCCAAGACCTATTTGGTGCCATCTCTTGACTCACCCCGTCTCAACTCAACGGGGTGACTCCAAATCGGCATCCATCCCAATGCAAGCTCGATCTCATAAGATCAACATCCAAACATTACTCGCCCCTCTTTTCTCAATGGGGTGACTCCAAATCGGCATCCAGTCCAATGCAAGCTCGATCTCATAAGATCCACATCCAGACATTACTCGTCCCTCTTTTCTCCACGGGGTGACTCTGGATTGACTTCCTATTCAATATGCCGACTCTCACATGAGATTGTCACACCACTCAACACATTCGATAGAGCTCTTTCATAAACCGACGATTATAATCCAAGTACTCCGTATATATTCCACTATAACTCTCCATACGCTATACAAATGGCGAGGAGTCATTCACAAAAGGGACCCCAAACACCACGAAAGAGGAAATGACCCAACGCAAGAGTCGAGATGCTACAAAAAGAGAGAGAGAGAGAGAGAGAGAGAGAGAGAGAGAGAGAGAGAGAGAGATTGTAATTGTTTTCTCTTTCTAGCTTGAGCTCTTTTGAACATAGCCATCGTTCCTTTTTTTATATTTTTGGATGAAATAATAAAGATTTTGTTTAGATCCATTTCGCGCATCTCACTCTTCTGGTTCCTCATTTTTTCTACCTTCTTCATACTCACCCACGAGCTCTCAATTTTATGGGCAGAATAAACTCAAGTCGCATCATCTTTTGAACAAATCTAGGTTCAACAATATAAATATATATTGAATTAAGAAACAAATAATGCTGTGCTCTTCCAATAAAATAAAAAAGAAATTAAAATTAATTAATTCAATGCTTTTAATCAAGTGTTCATTATATGACCAAAAAAATATGAAAAACATCATTTTCAGTAGTGATTCATGTGAAAATTACGACGGAGAGGATGAGGTAAGACCAATAATATGAAGACAAAAAAGCTGATAAGCGCAGAGAGGTTTCGCAGAAGCTCATTTGCTCGTTGTAGAGCTGAATAAAGTCATACGATCCATTGGCTGCAATAATCTTGCATTTGTGTTAAATAAGGTGCTGACAGTATATTATGAAGCTTTATACCAACGGCTAATATTCCTCAGGCGGCTGTGAATGAAGGGCGCTGATTGAGTCGCATAGGAATATTAAATATTTAAGCTTTAATATAAAATAACTAAATATTTAAAAATAAATTCCTTGGGAAAAGTGGCTCCACCGGCAAGAGAAACTGGTGATTAAGAATTATTTATATTTCTAAAACATTTACAAAAGTTTTGATTTTTGTATTTTAAAATAATTTTAAGAAGTAATAAGAAAATCCCAAATGAAGTCAAAATGTAATTGTCAAAAGAAAAGTTGCCAATCATTGAGCCCCATCTTCATCTACTCTTCTAAACAACATTGGCACCTCAAAAATAATCAAATATTTGTGAAGATTATTGGTTTATGAAATCAAGATTTAGGCTTTACTTGAGACGGTCTTCTTACTATTTTCTAAAATAATTTTTTAGTACAAAATTTTCTATTTTAAAAATTTTTATTATTGGAAAACTATTTTAAAAAAATACTAGAAAAAATGTCCCAACCAAATCTAGTCGGATAAATTGGGTGCTGTTGCGGGCTAGAATATGCGCGGCGATAGAGTTAGAATACTACGTCTTAACATTGCACAGATATGTAGCTCGCACACAAATAACACAAGATTTTTACGTGGAACGCCCTCGAACAAGCGAAAAACCACAGGGCCTGGACCAGTTGAAAATGATTCAACTAGAACTTGAGTTGGTTATAATGGGCTGACTTGCCTCCAAGGGCGATCAGATAACAAGTATCAACTATACGATAGAAATCTGAGCATCAGGTGATGGTCTGGCAAAACTTCGGGCCTCAGATGGTGGTCTAGCAGAACTCCAAGCCTTAAGTGATCGTCTAGCAAAACTCCGGGTGTCAGGTGGTGGTTCGGCAGAGCACAGGGCATCAGGTGGTGGTCTGACGGTGATTCGGCAGGACTCCGGCGGTGGTCGAGGGGGAGCAAGGAGGTAAGAGCGATCTCCGATCTCTCTCTTGATTCCTTAGGCTTAGGGTCCCTCTTCCAAGAGGAGAATAGGCTCTATTTATAGCTTTATGGGAGTGGCATGGTCCGTAAATAGGTGGAGGATCAAGGGCAAGTTGGAGTAATTTGGATGGACAGCTGATATTGAATCCCTTGATCGTGGACCATGCTAGCTATTTGAAAGCCTCGATGATGTCGAAATTATGTGATCTTGGGCTCGTTGGATACTTCTCGTCGAGCCGCTCGATTCGACTATAAACATGTCATGTTTGGAAACCGTTTGGTAATCTAAATCATGATTTGAACCTTCCAAATGTGCTTCGTGTCTTTGATTTAGACCCATTTAGGCATCAGAGTGAATCGAAATTTGAGTCATTGGGTTTGTATTTCCGAGACGTTCAATTTGATTGTAAGTTTGCTGAAATCAGAGTTCAGATGCTCCCAATTTTGATTTCAGAAGTTTCCAACTTGATTTTGCCTCGAGATTTTTGCGTGATGAGTGTACATGACAACTTCCCTTTGACAATGTAAGAAAGGAGGTAAATTCTTTTAATAAAAAATTCTCTATTATTGGTGAATACTAGTCTCAAGTTTATTTTTTCTCTTGGGCCACAAAAAATTTAATCAATAATATAAATTATTTTTAAAAAAACAAGTCAAGAAAATTTTCAAAGAATATTTTAACTAAACATTTTATTGTGTTCATTCTCGATCATATAAATTTTATTTTAAGATGAACGTTTTGATTAATTCTTCATATATTATATTTATCTGAAAATAAATTAAATAATTTTGATACTTATAATAATTAGAAATATAATGTTTAAGATCTGTTTGGGTCTGATTTCTAGCTACTTTCTTTGGTAGATGCATTGACCAATATTTTTTAAAAGTTATGTAGTACAAAATTACTTTTTAAATAAGAATAGCTAATTTTTTAATGTTATATAAAGACCCTTATAAAGAGGCTTCTTATTCCTCCTATATTAAATCTCAGCATTTCGAGTTAATTAATTTGATTGAAAATCTTAATCGTAACGATTACTCTTGATATATCATCAAAAAATTTATCTTAATCAGCACGAATCTAGAAGCAAAATTAAGTTGAAAACATCTAAAATTAAATTTTGGGTCACCTAAACTTGGATTTCTGCAAACTTTTAGTTGAACTAAATATCTCGAAAAGGCAAACCCAACGAAATCCAATTCGACCCAATCCGACCCCAAATGATTCCAAATCGAAGGCCCGAAGCGCAATTGGATGGTTGAAATCATAAATTGGATGGCAAAACAGTTTTCAAACATGACATGCTTATAGTCGTATTGGTTGTCTCCATGAGACAAAACCAACGAATATAAGATTGTCAAATTCTAACATCACTAAGGCATTCAAATACCAATAAATGGTTCATAATCAAAAGAGCCGATATCAACTGTCCATTCAAAACAATCCCAAAATGTCTTTGATCTCCTCCTTATTTACTGGCCATGCCACTAAGAAAATAATAAATAGAACCCTTACTCTACATTGAGGGGGAGGAAGGAAGGGATGCAAGGAGGACAAGGAAGAGAGAGAAAATAGAGTTCTTTGCCACTAGGCTCCTCGACCACCGTAGGACCACCGACCGTCGCCTGACTCACGCCAGACTTCTGCCCGGGCACCGACTAACGTCAGGCTTCCTCCCAGCCACCAACTAATGTTGGGCTTTTGTCCGACTTCGAATTATTGTTGGACTTCTGCCCGGCTACTAACTGGCACCAAACTTCTGCCAAGACATCTACTGATGCTGAACTTCCGCACAACCACCAATTGACATTAGATTTACAACTGACCACCAACTATCGTTTGTCCTTCCGACCTCCAAAGACAGATAACAGTTTTTCTGATCACCGTCTACCATCGATTGTAGTCATTACGACCACCGTTGCAAGACTACGATCTTTTTTACCTCTGCGTCTGTCGAATAGAATTTTTTCGACCTCTGTCATCGAAATACTATCTTTCTTACCCGACTGTAGTCTTTCTGACCTCCGTTGCTCTTCAACTATGGTCCTACCGACTAAACAAGTATGTCAAAACTAATTCATCCAATTCCCACCATATAATATACTTTATATTATGTATATTTATTATATCAAGTCAAGGCTTTTCCCCAATGGGTCTCATTTGCAAATGACTGTAAACACTAGTGGATTCATTCAAACTGGCCTATGCCCTGTTATTTTACCCCCTTTTTAGGGTTTTACACTTAAAAACTATGATGCCACTTTTGAACGCTAACCCCTTCTATTTTATCTAATTATGTGTTAGATCATCGTACAAAGCTAAAATATTAAACTTTATATTTTTAAATTTTGTGAATATTCTAAGATGCAACAGTTTGCCACCATTTATGAGAACGCTATTCCTACCTGGGAGAAACTATTTCTCCAATCTCGAAAGATCATTTATGTTAATATCCTGATATTGTCTATTGCTGCATCAATTTCATGGGAATCAAATATGGACTTGGGGCAACCTTAACTACAATTTTGGTCACGAAGATTCCTTCAACCCATCTAAAATCCAAGATGATATCATGAGAAATTACTTTTTATAAAGCTTATAGCAAATATAAGAATGCTTCAAATAAATTGCAAGCTTTCTACTATCCTAATATGGACTAGTCCTTGGGCAAAGTTTTAATTTAAACCTTAAAAAGGCAGTAATGGTATAAAGATAGACCATTCTTTGTTAAGAGAGGTGATATTTATATGTTTTACTATCTTGCAACTTTTATAGTTTTGATGATTCCAAATATTTTTGTTTTAAGTATTTTGTTCTCCTAACACTTTTTGAAAAAAAAAATGTTTTTGCTTTTGTGTAGACTAACATTTCAGGATAATCGTACTCCAGACTACTGAAGACTTTAAATCAAATTTAGCATATCATATTTTTTAAATTGAACTTTGTATCTTTCACTTTATTGAGTCTGAGAGAGTGTAATTGTAATTGAGCAACCTAGCACACACACATATTGAGGGAGATCTTTAAAAGGTTAAAATTTTCTTCTAATCGTGCGGGACGAACATTGTTCGTACGGGACGAACATTGTTCGTACGGGACGATCATGTCTGTTATACCCCTCGTAGAGCAAATGGAACGAACAGGAAGTGAGAAAAATTTTCTACGTTATGATCGTCCAGACGAATTTTCATATTCGTCTATGGACGATGCTCTCTGGAATCTCACAATGAATTGTTTGCCCAGACGAAATGGACGATTCGTCCTAGGATGATCTCCTCTGGTTTCAAAGTTTGAACTATTTGTTCAGATGAAATGGACAGTACGCTCAGGACAATCTCCTCGGGATTCTTAGTTTTAACTATTCATCTAGAATAAATAGACAGTTCGTCCCAGGACGATGTCCTCGGGTTTCAAAGTTTGTTCTGTTCGTCCATACTAACATGAACATTCGTCCCAGGACGATGTTCTCTATTCTTTTGATGTATGGACTGTCTGATAGTTATATTTCGGTATGACTTTAAAATAACTATTCGTACTAGAAGAACATGGTTCATACGGGACAATGATCATGTACGATGTCAACACATCCCAATGCACATAAGAGTTCATATGCAATAATTTTACACTGTTCGTACAGACGAAATCATGATCGTGCGGGACGATCATGTGCATACAGATTTGAAATTAACAATTTTTGAATGGTTTTTTGTGTCTTTCGTATATAAGGTCCACTTAAAACTGTCATATAATCTTTTTGCTTACTGGTCTTTGTGTAAACTGAAGGGAGAGTGAAGGAGAGAGTGTGAGAGAGTGTTTGAAGGAGGATTCTTACTACTGGAGCGTGAAGGATTCACTTGGTACTCAAAGGTAAGAATCTCCAATTATGATTTGTGATTACTTCACTCTTTTCTCTCGTCCTTCTAGATTTCTCGTGAGAAGATCTGTCAAGGAGATCCAGTTCTCTATCGATACTCGTGGAGTGTGAACAGCCGATGGGTTCTCTGCCTACACTTAGAGAGTGTGAACAGCCGAAGGGTTCGCTGCCTACACTTGGAGAGTGTGATAGGACGAATGGTTCTCTCCCCACACTTAGAGATTGTGAAAGGACAGATGATTCTCTACCAACACTTGGAGAGTGTAAAAGGACGACGATTCTCTGCCAACACTTGGAGAGTGTAAAAGGACGACGGTTCTCTACCGCACCTGGTAGTGGTGGAAGAGAGTTTTTGTAAAGGCTTATCCGCCTTGTTGTGGGTGCAAAAGAAGAGTCACTAGTGGTATTAGTGCAATACTTGGAGGGTACCTTCGAGGAGTGGAAGTATGTCGTGTTTGACCAAACCACTATAAATCTTGTCTTTTTATTTTCCGTTGCTTTTTTTTTTTTACTTTACTTTATCGTTTAATTTGTGGTTGAAAAACCTTTTCTACAAAAATTCACTAAAGTTATTATCGGTTTAAAATTTTAAGGAGGGAAAATTTTTTAATTACCAATTCACCCCCCTCTTGGTTAGTCGCTGGGATATAAGCATAGGTCTAACAACCTAATTTATATTGAATAAGATTCAACATTCTTTACCTTGGATTTGGGATACAAATGGCATTCGCCCCCTCCACATTAAGGTATAATAAATTCCAGGGGAATTCGATCTGACCACTTTCATGTAGGTCAATGTCATTAAGCAATACTTTGACTAGAAACCTCATATAGGTCAAACATCTTAAAACAATATCAATCAAATCTTAAAATCATTTATTCGATATATAAGTAATATTTATTGAATCTCAATCACAGGATGATCAATCCCAGGTGGATTTGATCTGACGTCTTCCATATAAGTTAATGCCATCGAGTAATGCTTTGATACACAATCTCGAATAGGTTATATATTCTGTGTGGATTCTCTTAGCCTCTTCCACATAGGTTAACATCACCAATCAATACTATGAAAAATTACCTCATATAGGTCATATGTCCTTGGTGGATTCTCTCAACCTCTTCCACATAGATTAATGTTAGCAAGCAACACTCTAACTTATAACCTCGAATAGGTTATACATCCTTTGTAGATTTTTTCGGCCTCTTCAATATATATTAATGTTAATGATCAACACTCTAATAAATAGCCTTAGATAGGTCATGCATGATTGGTAGATTCTCCCAGCCTCTTCCATATAGGTTAACCTCATCGAGCAATGCTCTAATAAATAACCTCAGATACATCATACATATTTGATGGATTCTCTTGACCTATTCCATACAGGTTAAGGTTATTGATTAACACTCTAACATAGAATCTTGGATAGATCATACAACCACCATTAAAATTTTGCTTCTACACAAAGAGGGGCCAAAAATTTTAATGGTGGATACCACTTATATAAGAGTAGAGAAATGTCTCTACAGTAAAAAGACTAAAGGAGAAGAGAAAAAATGGTGCAATTTCTCCCCTGGTGTAATTTCTCCTCTGTTCTAAGGAGGGCTATTTATAAGTAAAAAAAGGAAGAGGAATATTATACAAGAATAAGAATAATCCAGAAATAATCTTACAATATTTCAAAAATATTCTAAGAATAAGAATTTTTTGAGAATATTCAAAGAATATTCTTTAAAAAAAGAAGAGAGAAAAAATCCCTTTAAAGAAAATCTCTCTTAATATATATAAGGAAAAACTTTAAAATTAGTCGTCAGCTACGGTTTGCGCTAGCTGTCATGCAGCAGCTAAGTGGCCCGAGCTAAACTGTACAGGCAGTCATAAGCGCATGGTAGTATGGGGAGGCACATGGCAGCGTGGGTAGATGCATGGCAGTTTGTGTGGGCACGCCTAGCAGTGTGATACTGTGGTAGTTTTTACGGGGCAGTGGCTGGTAGGTTCAAATGCCAAGTCTAGTCCAGACCCTATTTTTGGCATGAATAGTCCGATTCAAATATTTTTGGACCCCTGGAATAATTTTTTTATGTTCTGAATTCAATATTGATACTTTCGTAGCTAATATGATGCTCTACAATCATGAATGGATTATTATCAAGTTTTGAACCTCATCAAAAATTTCTCAAAAGTTGTAATATAGATATTCAAAATTCTGGAGCTTAAATGTTTGAAAATAGGAGGGCAACTGGTATATGATCATAAATTTATCTTGATCGGGCATGAATCTCAAGGCAAAATTAAATTAAAAACTTTAAAAATTAAATTTGAGACCATTTGAACTTTGATTTTGGCAAACCTATATTCTAACTGAACGCCACAAAATGTTAAACCCAACAACACCAAATTTGACACAATTTAATCCCAAATGGTTCAAAATCAATGACCTAAAGTGCCTTTGGAAGATTTAAATCATAAATTGGATGACCAAACAACTTCCAAACATTCCAGTTTATAGTTGAATTGATCGGATCAATGAGATGAATCCAATGAATCTAGGATCATCAATTTCTAACATAATTAAGGCACTGAAATACTCAATAAATAGCCTATAATCAAAGAAGTTGATATCGATCACCCAATGTGAAAAAATTATAAATAGACCATTGACTGGGAGGAAAGAGGGGTGGCAAGGAAGAGAAAGACGAGAAGGGAGAGAGGGAAACTAGCATTCTCTCATCACCAGACTTCCACCCAATTTCCAATTATTGTTTGACTTCTACCTGACCTTTGACTAGTGACGGACTTCCACCTAGCCACCAGTTGATGTTGGATTTTCACCCAACCACCAAGTGTCGTTGTTCCTTTCGATCTCCATCACTAGACAACGGTCTTATGTTTTCAATTTTTGTCTTCTATTAGAAATTCAATGAATTAATTTTATTTATTTATTATTATTTTAAAACTTCCATACAAGGTTAATTATTTCATTGAGATGTCAGAAACGGATCCAAGATGGAAAGAGACACTTATAATTCTTATTCCTAAAATTAGCAACCTATTGGCTCCCAACAATTTTAGGCCAATCAATTTATGCAATACTGTTTACAAAGTGGCTGCTAAGCTTCTAATGAACAGGATGTCTTCTATTATTCCTAAATTGATTTCTGAACAGGTGGCTTTCTTGAAGGGGAGATCATTGACGGACCATGTTCTATTAGCTCAAGAGATTATTCACAAATTCAGGAACTCTAAATCCTCTAAAGGTCTAGTTTCTCTTAAAATTGACATGGAGCAGGCATATGATTCTATGGGATGGCCGACCCTAGTGAAAGCTTTGGATTATTTTGGTATTCCATCTAAATTCTCAAGACTTATTTTGGAGTGTGTTCAAGGCCCAAAGTTTTCTATTTTGATTAATGGCAATTCTTTAAGTTGGATCAAAGCTAGAAGTGGATTCTTACAAGGTTGTCCCTTATCTCCTTATTTATTTATCATTTGTTCTCTACTATTAACTAATGCTTTTATGGAAATAGGATTCTATTGGAATTCGTGTGAGCTCAAATAGGCCAAGGATTTCACACTAGTTGTATGCAGATGATGTAATCATATTCTCTGAAGCTAATTTGAAGAATATTAAGGAGATAAAGGTAATTTTGAGCAAATTTTGCAGTTGGACCGGTCAAAAAATAAATGTTAACAAATCTTGCTTACTCTTTAGTAAAGCAGTAGACATAAGGAATAAGAAAGCCATCTCTCAGATTATGAGATTAAAAAATGTTAAAGAGCTAACTTATTTTGGTGTGAAACTAGCTCTTAGAAGATTAGTAGGAGATGATTTCCACTTTATTGTTGGAAATGCATTGAAGATGATTAATATTTGGGGAGGGAAGTTGATTTCTTTGGTCAAAAAAATCATGCTTGTAAAAACTGTTTTGCTTTCATACACTACTTTTCATTGCACCAATACATTGATTCCCAAAAGCATTCTTGATGAAGCTGATAAATTTGTAGAAATTTTATTTGGAACAAAGCAATTGGAAGTCATGGAATTCACTATGTGAATTTGAATGTAATGTGTTTACCTTTAAAATGGAAAGGTAGAGCTTTACATTCTTGTTCTAACAAGGTTGGACCTTTAAGAGCTAAGATTGCTTGGAAATATATTCAAGAAGAAGATTCATTGCTTCATAAGGTGTTCTATTTGAAATATGGAGAGTTGTTTAGAGATGGTGTAGTGAAGAAAGTCAGTTTGAATACTTGGAAAATAATCTCTTATGGAGGTAATTCTTTAAAAACAATCATGAGGTGGACAATTGAGAATGGGAAGTCTATTGATGTACTAAATGACATTTGGGTATTGGACAAAAGTCTTAGAAAATGGACTTTCATTACACAGGATCTCAGTAAGTGCACAGTAGATAAGTTCATTATAGATGGTGGTTGGGATGTGAAACAAATAAAAAAATATATGGGTTTAGAACATGCTAACATGATACGCCAAATACAAATTCAACCTAAAATGGGATAATATAGACTGGAATTGATTTGACAAAAATCTAGAAAGTCAATATCTTCTCTTGTGTTTTAATTCTCGGTTTAGCATTCGGTCCCATTTCAGTTTTGGACCTAGATTAGAAAATTCAAGTTGAAGCCACATGTGGAAGTTCTATGGTGGTGGATTTTTTATAATGCTCTTCCTACCTATCAATTTCTATCATATAGGAAATTGCAAAGGTATGTTAGCTATCTTAGGAATTATAATGAAGAGGAAAATATAGAGCATGTTGTGGTTAAGTGCAGAAAACTTATGCATGCACTACAATACATAGTCAAATGGGGATTTCGCATTCCAGCTTTCATGAATCTTCCTGAGTGTTGTAGTTGGTTATCAAAATAGAATTCCTTCATAACAAATTTATATTGCAACATAGTATTCTTCTATTGGAAATCTAGAAACAACTTGATTCATAAAGGATTTGAAGATAGCTCATTGGCAATTGCTACTAGTGTCGTCAGCTATGCTTCAATGTCTGTTCATGGTGATAATAGGAACTCGGGTATTTGGGGTGTCAACCAGCCGTCTAGGCTATCTGATTTGAATTAGCACCCCTCCTCCACCTGATTGGATTAAGGTCAATATTGATGCGGCATTACTTCCATCATACAAACTTGGAGTAGGAGGTGTATTTTGTGATCACAAAGGTAGATTTCATTTGGCCTTTGGGAGATCTGGTATTCATTGGGATGTTTCATCTTTGGAGCTTTTTGCTACTCATGCTTTAAGGAAGTTATCAAAGATTGAATGTATAAATATAAGGGAATTATCATAGAAGGGGATTATGCTAATATTATCAAGTTTCTTCAAGAGGCAAAGTTAAGTGGTAATTCGATCTTGGAAGCTTATCATTTTATCAATAATTTTGATCATGTAATTTTCAATTGTATAGATAGAAGTGGTAATAAGTTAATGGACTTATGTGCTAACTATGCACTTCTTAGCTCTGTTATTTGGGATGATATTAGTGTGAATAATGTTCCTCCTTTATTTATGTCTTTATTAAAGGAGGAATATGATGTTCTTAGTTTGTAGTTAGTTTTTCATTCTTATTACTTAATGCAATTTGCTGCATTTTCTTCAAAAAAAAAAAAGTAAATATACA
>NW_021573316.1:75020-113757 GCF_001605985.2 Dendrobium catenatum
ATATATATATATATATATATATATATATACATATATATATATATATATGTATGTATTTAATCCATAAATTAAAAAGAAAACACCAAATATTAAAATCAGAGATAGGGATTCAAAGCCTACCTCAAACTTTATATTATCCCTAACAAGCTTGACGAATGAATCTTGGATCTTGGCTGCTAAATTTTATCCCTCTGTTTCTCTTTCCTTCTTCCCCTCATTTGTTCTTTGGCTAGGGCTGGGTGAAATGAGATTATCAGATGGTCTTAGATATTTTTAATACTTTAAAACAACTAACTTGAACAAGTTCCATAATGCTAAACTTTCTAACACAGCTATAATCCTAAAGAATCTTTTAGATTCTTTGATAATACCATTCCTTGATATTGAGTGTCACGATGGCACTTCCCAGTGCCACAGTGCACCCCATTTTTCTATTTTTCTCCATTTTCTTGAGAGCTCAATGTTATGGCATTGCCAATATCAGGGTCACGATGCTAACATAGAAAATTTCCAAACTTATATTTTCACTTATTACTTAAAGCCCATTAAAAATTCTAAAACATATAATTACCAAGTGAAATAAATTTAGATAGATATTTAGATTAATTAATCTTAGTTACATGATTTTTTGGGTGGCCGTTATAACATACTTCCTTCCTTTCAAAAACATCATCGTCACCCTTCTAACATATAACACTATAATTCATAACTAATCCTATACAATTGACTCATCTTAGCTTCCCTCTCCAAAATTTCTTCCCTTTGAAACCTATACTTCCACCTAACTCTGACCATCAAAATATGTTTATTTCTTACTTAACCTCAAAAGTTAAAATATGTATAGGTTCTTCCCTAAAGGTTAGATTAGGTTGCACTTTAGTCTCAGCATCAGAGATTCTATGATTTATATCTAATAACCATTTCCTTAGTACTGACACATTAAATACATCATGCATATCTAACATGTGATCTAGCAAGGACAAAATGTAGACAAATTATCCATCCTTTGAATTATTTCAAAAGGTTATATATATATATAGGATTCAGCCTTTCCAAATCTGCTTGGCCTCTTCATTGGGCTAACTTTCATATACACAAAATCTCCAACTTGAATTCCTCATACTTCTGTTACAGATAAAAACATTTCTTCTTCATATCATTGGTTGCTTCCAACCTTTTCCTAATCAACCTAATCTTCCCCAATAGTATTATCCACTTGTTCAAAACCAATCAACCTTCTTTCTCCAACATATTAGCCCATAAAAAAGGGGTTTGACACCTTCTTCCAACTGAGTCTCATATTGAGCCATACCAATACTTTCCAAGAGGCTATCATTATAAGAAAACACAATGAAAGGAATATGATCTTCTTAGCTTTGATTAAAACCAAAGTACAAAGTTTAAATAGATTTTCCAAAATATGAATAACACTTTAGACTACCCATCTATTTTGGGGTGAAAATACATACAAAAATTTAATTTAATCCTTATACCTTCTTGAACATCTCTCCATAGCTTTGAGGTAAACCTTCCATCATGAATAGACACAATAATCTTAGGAATTCTATACAATTTGATAATCTCATTTAATATAATTAAGCCAACTTTTTCATATTATTGACATTCCTCGTTAGTAAAAATTGAGTGAACTTCATTAATCTATCAACAATGGCCAACAAAGCATGATTTAAACCTGTGAAAATGCATTGCAAAATCTTCATGATTTCCTCTTATTTTTATTTAAGAATAGGAAATGACTGCAATAATCCATTAGGTATTTGATGCTCAACTTTCACCATCTTGTACTCTTCATATATTGAGATAAACACATCTACTTCTTGCTTCAAACCAGGCCGCCATAATATGAAATTCAAATCATGATTTATCTTACTGCTACTTGGATAAATAATTTACCAAAAATATGGGGCTTCATGTAAAATCTCTTACCTCAGATCACTACTATCTGGGACCCATAACCTACTACCATATAAATTTTATTCCTTGATTATCTACTTGCAACTCAGATCTCTTTCCATATTGAATCTGATCAATTAAATTATCATATTCTACATCTTCTTTCTAAGCTTTTTTAATCATGTCTTATAATGAGAGCTAGACTACCACTAGAGGTGTAAATGAGTCGAGATAAGTTGAGTAGTGGCATTATCAAGTTGAGCTTATTTAACTCACATTGAGCTCAAACTTAAGTTTGTGATCGAATCGAGAATTTTCAATGTGCTCAAACAAAACTAGCTTGATAACATTCAAGCTTGAGCTCTACACAATTACTCAAGCTTGTTTAAAAGCTCAAGCTCAACTCATTTATGAACCTCAATTTTTTGTTTTAAATTAAAATTTAAAGTTGGCTTTTTTTAATTTATCTTGTAATATAAAAATAAATGCATAGTTCTAAGTGATATATTAATTTTAACTTTTAATAAAATAAATGAATATCAAAATTAAAGTTAAATATATATGAAGTGCAATTCAGTACTCTTGCTTATCCTTTTTTTTTTTTTAATTTTACTTGATTCACATAATTCATCACCTATATTATTTTCTCCAATTTCAAATTCTTCACCAAGCACTTTATTCACATTCAATCTCATGCAATTTATACAAAGCTTGAAAAAGCTTGAGTAGTGAAGAATGTTCTACACATTTGTGCTTCTAAGCCAACCTGTGATGATGCCCTGAATCTCATTATCACAGCCACCATTACTAGCATATTCATGATATGATTTTAGTGTAATCAAGTCACACATTGTTAGAAACAATGAATATAATGAAATAAAATATATTTCCTAGACTCTATATTTTAAAACTCTTACCTTTCTTTTCCCAAATGTTTGAAAAGCATCCTTAATAGTAGTAATAAAAAAATTTGAACAATTATGATTCAAAATAACAATTAGTTAAATGACTTCTATTTATAATTTTGGTCAGTCAGATCATGATGAGGTATGTCAGCTATCTTATGATAAACCGTTTATCCTACAATAATAATATCAAGCTTTTATACCACTACTTGGGGTCGGCTACATGAATCCTTTTTTTGCCAATGTGTCATGTTAAAAGTTAAATTCTCATTTAAATATAATAAAGAAAGATCATTTCTAATATTTTCTGACCAAGTTTTTTAGGTCTACTTCTACCTTTTTTAACATAAGACAAATATAATATCTCAACTTTCCTATACGGGTCATCAGAAGGCCTCAGTTTAATGTGACCAAACCATCTAAGGCGACTCTCTCTAATCTTATCTTCCACTAGAGCTACTCTAACCTTTTTATGTATATGCTCATTTCCTAACCCATCTCTAAGGGTAAAGCAACTCATTCACCTAAGCATCATCATTTCTGTAACACTTAACTTAGTATTATGCTTCTCTTTTAATTGCCAGCATTCTACATCATAAAGCATTATAGGTCTCAACACCATCTTATAGAATTTTCCCTTTAAGTTTGAGGGAGGCTTTTCTATCACATAACGAACCTGATGCATTCCTGCACTTCAACCATCCAACTTGAATTTTGCTAATAATATCACCATCACTCTAATCATTAGACCCAAGACATCTAAATAGGCACTCTTACTGATGACTATCTCCAAAAGTTACAAACTCTCCACTAGATTTATTATTACTAAAAGTGTACTCCATATAATCAATTTCATATCTACTCAAATGAAAACCATTAAAATCTAAAGTTGACCTCCATAATTTAAGTTCACCTTCAACTCCCCCTCCAGTCTTATCATTAAGAAGAATATCATTTACAAAAAGCATACACTAGGGTATAACCTCTTACAAATTTCTAGTGAGAACAACCATGACTATACCAAAAAGGCATGGGATTATGGCTATCCTTGATGTAATCTAATAGAAATAGGGAAATACTTAGTCAAATTACCTTATGTTTGAACACAGGTTACAACACCGACATACATATCCTAGTGATTTGAATGAAAGAATTATTAACTCCTTTCTTTTCTAGAACTTTCCTTAGCTCTTCTCTTGGAACTTTATCATGTGCTTTCTCTAAATCAATGAATATCATATGAATATCCTCTTTATTCTCTCCATGCTTTTCCATTAAACCACTCAATAAATGTATAGCTTATATAGTAGACCAACCCAGTATGAATCCAACTTTGTTTTGAGAAATATTAGTATCACATCATAATCTATGCTCCATAACTCTCTCCCAAAGATTTAAAGTATGACACATTAACTTAATTCCTTTATAATTTATAAAATCTTGTGCATCACCTTTTTTATTAAGAATCAGAATAAACACCCTCATTTTTCACTCATCTGACATTTTTTTAGTCTTCAATATAATATTAAAAAGTTTAGTAAGCCAATAAATTCCTTCATCTTCTAGGCATTTCCACACCTCTTTTAGAATATCATCAGGTCCAACATCTTTTTCACACTTCATTTTCTTTAAATCTTCTCTACCTTTTATTTTATTACTAAGCTGATAAAAAAATCTTTATTTTCATTTAGGATGTTAAGGTCACTAAAGTAAATCATATTCATACAATCTTCATTGAAAAGTTTAGTAAAATATCTCATCCACCTTTGTCGATTGTCTTCTTCAAGTAAAAGTACTTTTTTATTTTCAACCTTATTGTAATTCAAACTTGTTGCAACTAAAGCTCACGAGCTTAAGTTTTTTATTCAACCTTATTTATATTTTATATTTGTTTGTTTATTGACTAATATTTTAGGTACAACATGCAGTATTTTTTTAAAGATTCAGGGCTCAAGATTGGTAAAATAGGTTATGTTGAAAGAGTCTGTAACTTTCATTTATTTATTTTTAATTTCTTTAGTCAGGTCTTATATTAGTGTATGCTAGCATGGTGATCGTGCACACATATACAAGGGGAGAAAAAATAATTTTAAATATTTTAATTTTGTTACATCATATTATATGATATGGTTATTAGATTTAAACTAGAATTTGACCTTTAATAGGACACAATGGAGAAAAAGGATTCGTGTAGCCGACCCCACGTAGTGGGATAAAGGCTTGATGTTGTTGTTGTATATTATACGATATGGGTCGTACTATACAATCTGTTTCTACAAAAAAATAATTAAATATTTAATTTTTCTAAAAAATATTTTTAAAATATAATAATTTATATAATACGAATACCACATCATACTGGATGCTATGTTATAATTGAAAACCCCGCCATTCTTTAAATTAGGCAAAAATTTAAATTTGAAAAGTTATTCTAATTGTTCTGTACGAACCTAATCATAATGTATGGTGTTTAAAATATTGTCTAATTTAATCTTATGATTAATCTATCGAATCTGCTTAATTTTAATATTTTTTATCGTATTATATGAACTAGATCAATTTATTTGACCAACAAAGAAGATATTTGATCATCCCATGATTCATCCTAGATTTAGTTGAAATAATCAAACTATATGACTGGCCATTTATATTGATGAACGTACAACACTAAAAGGAAAATTTGAACTGATCGTATTATACTAACTGGTGATCATATAATACTAATAAGTCAAATTATGCACTTCAAACTAGATAATCCTGTGATCATACTATATGATCTTTGATGGATGAATTAAATTTTTAGGGTTTTTTAAGCCCTTTATTTAAGATTTCTCATAAGATTTTGTAAGATTTTTTGACAAGCATTGAGTCTTAATTTTTCTAGAGAAAACTTGAAGAGAGAGAGATTGGAAAGGGAGAGAGTAAAGGGTGGATTTTGAGAGGGAGAAGATCCTTGTATGTTTCAAGGGAGTATGGAGGGGGTTTCACACAGTTGCTCTGGTAAGCTTGCACCTTAGTACCATAATAGTCGAGGTTTATCTTGAGGGAAGTTTTGGGAAGAAGAAGATCTCTTTGGTGCCAAAGTACCCGGCTACTCAACCACACCAGGAAGGGTGAAAGGGATTCATGGTTCTCTGACTTCTCTAGGATGGACAAATGATTCTTGGTTCTCTGTAATCTCTAGGAGGGAAAAAAAGATTCAAGGTTCTCTGCATTTACCTAAAGGGGGAAAAAGGTTTTTAGGTTCTCTACCTTCACTAGGTTGGTGAAAAAATTTTTGTAAAGGCTTCTCCGCTTACTATGGGGGAAAAATGAGAGTCACTACAGTGGTCGTGCAATACCTGGAGTGGGTGACTCCAGTGAGTGGACGAAGGTAAGGTTGACCGAACCACTGTAAATCTCTGGTGTGTTTGTTCTTGGTTTTATTTTCCTATAGTTTTTTTTTACATTTATTATTTTGATAAATGCTTGATTATGAATTATTTTTTAAGAAATCTTATTCGACTATTATAAACAAGTATATTAGATTTACTCAAATATTGGCATCATTATATGCTTTAGATAAAAAACATTCCAACTTTAAAAAGGTCAATAAAATTCTATGTTGTCTACCTGATAAATCTAATGCTAAAGTTATTGCTATACGTTAATCAAAAGACTTGAATAATTATTCTATTGATAATCTGATTGGGTCACTTATTTCTAATGAGCAACGTGTGAGTTAAAGATTTTTTAGATGTAGGTGAAACTATAGTGCTAAAAGATGAAGACATGTGTAAAAGCTATTTAGTAGATGATGACAGCAAAGATATAATATTAATAACAAGTAAATTTTAAAATCTATTAAAGATCAAGCATGAACATAAAAAAAAGTGGAACAAAGGTAAAAATAATAAGAATGTTAAGATTTCCTCTAACATTATTTTCTTCGGGTGTAGGAAACCTGAACACCTGAAACATAAGTGTCCTAATTTAAAAACTTTTTATGCAAAAGAAAAGGGTAAAAATAAGCCAATTGTAATTAGGGTAAATAATAAAAAGTAAAAAATTCTCTTGGGTAGACCTATCCACTAAATCATCAAACCAGGAGCAAGATGATGGGGTATAAAGTTATGCTTGTGTGTTTATCTTTTTTATAATTAATGCATGCGTGTATGTTTTTGGTTTGTTGTGAAAGCATTCTTTTTTTTATGTTTTTCTTTGTGTTTTTAATTTGTAGAAAGTTATTTATGTTTGTGATCTTTTATTTTATTTTCCATTTTTTGTAGTCTCTCTGATCAACACACACAAATCATAATAATTTCCATATATGCATAAGAGAATCAAATCGCTTCTCTCTAATCACATTTTTTCTTAAAATGAAAAATTTACCTCCTTTTTATGTAAAATTTTTGGTAATTGATAATTGACTTCTCTAAACATCTAAAGGAAGGAAATTCATGATTATATATCTTCACCTCACTTCTTTAATGGGACTATTTCTCTTTTTGAATCAAAATCTATTTTGAATTAAAAATTGGACCAAGAAATAGAGATCTACTTCATCTTCCTACATTTCTCTATGTCATTTAAATATTTTTTTGCAAATTAATGAATCTATTTCAACTTTTCTTAATCAGGTTATTTACCTATTAGAGGGTTTGTGGTTTACTCTTCGTTATATTAGAGAGTGAGTTATTCTTCTCTTATATTTAAAAGACAATCTCACAACTGAGAGTCTTTAAAGACTTAGAAAGGGAATAAGTTTGTAAAAGTGAAAAAGAGGCACGAAATGAGCCTAAAAGTTGAAAAGATGCATCATAAATGCCAAAATTTGAAAAATGCATAAAGTGTATCAAAAATCAAAAGATGCATAAAGTGCGTGAAGATAAAAGAGGCACAAAATGAGCCCATAATGAGTTAGCTTCCCTTCCTTTCAAATCTTTAAATCTTAGACAAATATGTGTGCCAATTGATATCATCCACACTTGAATTTATAAAAAGGGATTTTTGATTCATCGCTTTGTAATGCTACTCTTTTATACTTTTATGAAAGGAAGTTTCAAAATATCACATTTCCTTTTTAATTTATTTTTTGAATTTTTTTTTTTTTGTTTACAAAGGATGTTAACCTATAAGGAGATTGAGCTAGATTAACAAAAGAGAGGTCAATACATTTCTTACTATGCTTTTGAATAAAATCAAGAGGTAACTTTCTCATTCTGAGAGAATTTGCTGAGATTAATTGATTTTTGTTAAACATCATGACCTCCTCCACCTAATCAGGGTTCGTATGATCTTTAATTTGTTATGATTATTCCATTCTTATTTTTTTCTCTTCTTTTTAATAACGTCAAAGGAGTTGATTGTATTTATGTGTAAGTTGCATATGTTCATCTTGTATTTACATTAGTTTACATGTTATTTAGTTTCTAAATAATTTTTGTTTTTATTAAAAAAAAACTTTTTGCTTTCGCAAATTTTAATATAACTATCTTAATGAGCGAGAGATTATAAGAAAATATTTTTAGTTTACAAATTCAACCAGTAATGTTTGCTATCATAATAAAGGGGAGAGTGTTACAAGTCGAGCTCACAAGTTTATTTTTATGATGATAACAAATATTATGGATCATATCTTTATGTATCTTAGTATTTATATTCTATATTTATTTGTGTTGACTAACGTATCTGGTACAACATGCACAATTCTTTAAAGATTTAGGGCTCAAGATTGGGTAGAATAGGTTATGTTGAAAGAGCATGTAATTTTCATTTATTATTTTTAATTTATTTAGTCAATTATTATAAGGTATATGCTATCTTGGTGACCATGCACACACACACAAAAAGAGCAAAAAGAGTTTTAAATATTTAAAATATTTTATACATCGTACTGTATGATATAGATTATACTGTATAGTCTAGTGTTACAGAAATTGATTAAAATATTTAACTTTTCTTAAAAATTATTTTAAAATATAATAATTCATACAGTACTAACATTACGTTATATTGGATGTTCTGTTATAATTGGAAACCCCACCATTCATTAAATTAAGCAAAAATTTTAATTTAGAAAGTTATTCTAATTATACCTTACAAACCTAATTGAGTTGTAAGATGTTTAAAATATTACCTAATTTAATCATATGATAAATCAATTGAATCTGTTTAATTTTTATATTTTGATCGTACTGTACAAAATGGTTCATATTATATGATCAACAAAATTAATATTTGGTCATCCCATGATTCATCCTAGATGAACTACATTTCGGTTAAACTAGTTATACTATATGATTGGCCATTCATACTGATGATCATACAACACTAATAGGCAAATTTGAACTGATTGTATTGTACTAAATAGTGATTATATAGTACTAATAGGTCAAATTCTGCAAATCGTACTGTACGATCCTGTGATCCTGTTGTATGATCTTTTATGGCTGAATTAAACTTTTAGGGGTTTTGAAGCCCTCTATTTAAGCTTTCTTATAAGAAATTGTAAGAGTTTTTGGCATGCATTGAGTCTCAATTCTTTGGGAGAAAATTTGAAGAGAGAGCCTAGAAAGCAAGAGAGGTAATGGTGGAGTTTGAGAGGGAGAAGATCCTTGTGGGTTTCAAGGGAGTGTGGTGGGGGTTCCACATGGTTGCTTCAAAAAACTTGCACCTTTATACCATCATAGTTAAGGTTTATCATGAGGGAAGTTTTGAGATTAATAAGATCTCTTTGGTGTCAAAGGACCTAGCTAGTCTGCCACACCGGGAAGGTTGAAAGGGTTTCGTGGTTCTCTGCCTTCTAGAGAGGGGAGAAAAAGGATTCATGGTTCTCTACATCTCCAAGAGGAAGAAAAATGATTCAAGAATCTCTACCTTCCCTAGGAGGATAACAATGGATTACATGTTCTCTTCCTTCATCAGGCTAGAAAAAATAATTTTGTGAAGGCTTCTCCTCCTTGCTGTGGAGGAAAAATGAGAGTAACTATAGGGGTAGTGAAATAAAAGGAGTGGGTGACTCTGGGGAGTGGACGTAGGTCAGGTTGACCGAACCATTATAAATCTCTGGTGTTTATTCTTAGTTCTATTTTTTTACTTTATCTTTAACATTTATTTTTGTGATAATTGCGTTGATGAAATCTATGATTTTTATTATTGTAACTAAAATTATTTGTTTCCACATCAAGTGATAAATTTCATTAAAAGGATTTTATTTTTTTTTAAAGAAGTTTTTTAAATTACCAATTTACCCCCCCCCCCTCTTAGTTAGCCTCAGGCTAGTTCATAGAGGTTTAACTTTATTCATAAACTTTCAAGTGGTATCAGAGCGAGATTCATAAATTAAGTTTTACAAAACTTTTTAAAAAAATATCAATGGATAAATTTGGAAATCATTATATTTCGGAAGAATATTCAATAACATGACCACCTAAAATCTAATTGGCTACCAAAAAATCTTTGGTCGACAACAAAATAGACGGACTAGAAGCTAATACATTCAAAATCAAACTCAAAGCATCTAACACGTACTTTGAAAAAAAATGACTGGCACTAGAATCAAATAAAATATTACATGAGATTGTAGAAATAAATGTCATAACTATCACCACATCTAGTGCCTCATTCACCTCCTGTTGAGTCAGATTATACACTTTGGGATACACTAGAATCATCCATAAATGTTACAATCAAAATGCATGGATAATCTATATAATAAATTACAAAAAGTTGAGTTATTAAAATTTACTAAAGTTAGTAAAAATATAACAAAATTAGTTATAGGGAGAATCAAATACTTAAAAAATCAAAATCTCTTAAAATAAATAGTCAACTACAGTGATTTGGCTCCTAGGAGTAGGAGAGCTGAAGCTGATATTAAAGATAAGTTGGGGACTTTATCCACTCTTATTTAATGACTTCTTCCATAGCTTTTTGGAATTGTAGAGGAGCTAGGAAGAGGAAAACTTCTCTTTACTTGAAGGAGGTTGTTAAGGAGTATGGGGTCTTTTTTATTGGTTTAATGGAAACCAAAATCTCAAATTTTGAAAGAAAGGATGTTGATTAATTAGTTGGCTCATAGTGGGATTTCTTTTAGATCCCTTCAGAAGGATTGTCAGGGGGCATTCTTGTGGTGTGGAAATCAAATAAAGCCAATTTTCAAATTTTAGAAACCTCATCACAATTTATTATTGGTGATTTGGAGGTTCCTAACAAAGGCAAGTGGAGGATTGCTTCATTCTATGGCAACAAGGATGTCTATACAAGGAGAAGACTTTGGGAAAGGTTGGAACACTATTCCTCTAAGGATTTGCATATGGTGATAGGAGGAGATTTCAATTGTATTCTTTCAAGGAAAGATAAGAGGGGAGGGAAAAGATTCAAATTTTCCCTAGGACCTAAAGAAATGAAGACTTTTCCAGCTTGCAATGATTTTCAGGAAGTTAGTTCACTTGGTGTAACAACAAAAAAGGCATGGAAAAAATCCTTAAAAGACTTGACAGATGCTTCTTAAACTTGGCTGCATTAAATTCATCTAATTGTTTTACGGTAAGGCATTTGGCTCGTGTAGCTTTAGACTATTGCCCAGTCCTCTTAAATCTCATGGTTCAACAATCAACTAAGATGGTATTAAGGTTTGAAGATATTTGGACCTCTAACAAGGCTTCGACTGCTGTGGTTAGAAGTGTTTGGTTGAGGAAATGTGAAGGTAGTTTAGCTCATATCCTAAATTTTAAAATGAAAAAATCGTTAAAGGCTTTATTTTATTGAGCAAAGCAAAAATGAAAAGTTTATTTTCATTGAAAAGTGATCTGTTAAAACAAATAGAGGATCTTCAAATGAAAGAAGTTAATAAAGGATATCTATCAGAAGAGGAATGCTGGTTGCTAAAAGTGAAGGTGGACAAACTCAACTCAACACTAGCTCGGTTAGACATATGGTGGAGGCAAAGGGCTTTAGCGAAGTGGATGTTAGAGGCAGATCAGAATTCAAAGTTCTTTCAAGCTTTTTCCTTTGCTAGAAAGAATTCAAACTACATTGCAAAATTAAAAATGTTAATGGTGAAATTATGGAGGATCAACTTCAAATAGAGGATGCTATGATTTGTTACTTCAAAAAAAAAAAAAAAGGAAAAACAGAGAATGCAAGCTTGAAGAATGGCCTAGACCGTGGAGCTGTCTAGATGATGGTGATAGAGAATTGTTGAACAAAGCTTTCACTATAGAAGAGATGGAAGAAGTTGTCAAGCATAGTGGAAATAATATCTCTTCAGGTAATGATGGTATTACCTTTTCTTTCTTTAAAGCTTATTGGGAGATAATTAAATTTGACTTGTGGAATTCCATCAATGGTTTTTTTGAATCATCGGATATGGACTCAAAATGGAAGGAGACAATTATTGTGCTTATTCCAAAAAGTTAGCAACCCATTAGTCCCTTCAAACTATAGAACTATAATCTTATGTAATACTATTTATAAATTGGTGGAAAAAATTCTTATGAATAGGATGTCTTCAATTATCCCTAAATTGATCTCCGAAGAGCAAGCAACTTTCTTAAAGGAAGATCTTTATCAGATCACGTGTTGATAGCTCAAGAGGTTATACATAAACTAAGGCATTCTCATTCTTCAAAAGGTTTAGTATCCTTCAAAATTGACATGGAGGCATATGATTCAATGGGGTGGCCCACTTTGGTGAAAGCTTTGAACTATTTTGGATTTCCTATTAAATTTTCTAATCTGATTTTGGAATGTGTATAGAACTCAAAATTCTCTATTTTAATCAATAGAAATTTGTCAAATTGGATAGATGGTCATATTGGCTTTGGACAAGGATTTCCCTTGTCTCCATATTTATGTATCCTTTGTGCTCAGTTGTTATCAAATGCTTTCAAACAAAGAGGAGGCCCCATTGGAGTTCGGTTGTGTTCAAATGGGCCTAGAATTTCCCACTTATTGTATGCTGATGATATGATTATCTTCTCATAATCAAATTTGAAGGTAGTCAAGGAGATAAAAATAATTCTAGAAAATTTTTGTGGTTGGTCGGGTTTAACAATAAATATCAACAAATCTTGTATGGTGTTGGGCAAAATAGTTAGTAGAAGAAGGAAGAAATCTATTGCCCAAATTATGGGGTTCAAAACATCTAAGGAGTTGTCATATCATTAAGTAAAGTTAGCAATGAGAAGGCTAGTAAAAGAAGACTTTTAGTTTATTGTTGATAAGGCTTTGAGGATGACAAATATATGAGGAGAAAGATTGATATCCATGACAGGCAAGATTTTGTTAACTAAAACAATCTTGTTATTATTCACCATCTTCCATTGTACCAATTATATTGTGCCTTGAGTATACTTGAGGAGGTAGATAAGATTTGTAGAAGCTGTATTTGGAATAAATCTAACGGAAGACATGGGATTCACTATGTCAATTGGAATATCATGTGCTTGCCGCTAAAATGGTGAGGTAGAGCTCTTCAATCTTGTTCTACTAAGGTAGGACCACTGAGAGCCAAAATTTCTTGGAGGTACATGAATAATAAAGAATTTTTATTGCACAAAGTGTTCCATCCAAAATATGGAAATCTGTTGGAGAATGTAGAATAAAAAAGGATGGGGTCTCCTGCTTGGATGATCATCATGGATGGAGGTAAAGATTTACGGCCTTTAATTAGATGGAATGTTGCTAATGGAGAAGATATTGATGTATTCAATGATACATGGATATTGGATAAAAGTATTAGCAAATGGCCTACCTTTTTACTTCTCATGATAGTAGCAGTTTTTCAGTTCTAACTTCATCACTAACGGAGGTTGGAATGTGGATGTTATAAGTAAATTTATGGGGAAAGATCTTGTAAATTTAATCTTACAAATTAATATTTCCTTTGAAATGGAAGAAGACAAAATGGAGCTACTGTTAGAAAAAAGGGAAGTCCATCTCTTCTATGGTGTTCGAGAGTTCAGTTATACACACTACTCCGGAGCAGTTTTGGAGCTGGATTAAAAAAGGCAAGTTGAACCCAAAGGTGGAGACTCTATGGTGGAGAATTTTTAATAATGTCCTTCCGACTTATAACTTCCTTAAGTATAGAAGATTGCAAATCAATGCCCGAGGAGTTGTAATGATTTGGAAGATGGCGATCATGTTGCTGCTAGGTGTGTTAAGTTGAAGGAAGTTCTTCATCTGATCGATGAATGGGGTTTTACAGTTCAAGTTTTTGATTCCTTGATAGATTGCTGTAATTGGCTGTCCAGCCAAAGTCCCTTTATGATTAATTTGTATTGTAATGTGGTGTACTTTACATGGAAATCAAAGAATAAGTTGATTCACATTGGGAAGGAAGACAGCTCATTGATTATTGTTTCTAATGCAATGAGTTATGCGTCAATTTCTGCCCAAGGAATTGGTAGAATCTTGGGTATATGGGATGCTAATCAGCCTTCTAGGCTATCAAATTTGCATTGGTATCCCCCTCCACCCGATTGGATAAAAGTAAATGTGGATGCTGCCTTACTTGCCTTTACAAAGCTGGAATTGGAGGGGTGTTTTGTGATCATAAAGGTAGATTACTCTTGGCTTTGGAAAACCGTATGTTCATTAGGACATATCTATATTGGAGCTTTTGGTTACTCAAGCAATAAAGTTGATGATCAAAGATTGGATGTTTAAGTACAAGGGAATTATAATTGAAGGAGATAATGTTAACGTTATGAAGTTTTTGTAAAATGCCAAATAAAGTGGATAATCAAGGTATGAAGATGTCCATTTATTCAATGAGTTTAACCATGTCATTTTTAATTGTGTAGATAGAAGGTGCAATAAGTTAGCGGATTTATGTGCTAACTATGGCATTTTGAGTTCTTTTATTCGGGATGATGTTAGTGTGAATAAGGTTCCTCCTTTATTTATGTCTTTATTAAAGGAGGAATCCATTGTTTTGAGTCTTTAGTTAGTATTCCTTATCTCTTTAATGCAATTTATTGCATTTCCTTCAAAAAAAAAAAAAAGTGATTTGAGCAATTTTAACAAAAAGCAAAAAAAGTGATCTGATTGCTACAAATCACCTTTCTTCCTTTCTCTCTACTACACTGAAAAACAAATAGGAATTTAGAACTTTTCCATTTTAAATATTTTTAAAAATTTAGATTTTTATATATAGAACCCCTAGTGCTCCAAGATACAGCAGATCTCCCCTCCTGGGGTCACCAATCTCTATTCTATACTTTTTTCCCACTCAATACATTGTTAGAATGTTCTCTTCCATACCTCTTTCTACTAGCATCTCACTACTGCTAAATGGACATCAGATCATCCTCCACAAACCTCGCTCTCTCTACGAGGAAAAAATAACCAATATGGAATGGAGCCATGGGATTCCTTAAACTATCCCTTAATCCTCACAAAAAATGGTAACACTTCTTTTCAATGGTGTTGTTTTGCTGATGATCTATGAATTCCACCTCATACTTCATCACCATTTTATTCCCTTGTATCAACCATAGAAATGACTCATACATCTACTTCATCGTAGATGGCAGCATAAAGTAGCTCCTAAAAGTCTATACAAACTCCTTCCAATTGATCTCAACATTTTCTCATCCTTGAAATATCTCCCTACACTAACTTATCCACCTATGCTCTGCCACTCCATCCAGTAAAACATTGCCAATGGAACGCTTCTACCTTTTGAGCATTAGATGATATCAAATGACTTCTCTGTTCTCATCAGCCAATCCTCAACTACTTAATGCTCTACAACACCTTTCAAATGAGGTGGCTTTAATTTCAGAAATAACTATCAATGCTTAACAATATCGACCCCCTTTAATCCTCCCATCTAGCTCTGAGAATCACTCATCAGTTGGGCTACTAACCCTAAAAAATGCATCAAAAAATAAGAAGTCATCACACCAATTATACTTTAAAATATAATAGATATTTTGGAACTCTATCAATCATCTTCCTCTTTGTATTGGGGGTTTATGATGTAGCAAGACTTTAATAAAAAATAAGTACATGGGAATTTAATTATACATATACTTAGCACAACTAGCAGAAAAAAAATCTATTTTGAACTTCAGACTCCATTCCCTTACTAATATAAATCATTTCCTATATCCCTAGTTACAATTTTCAATCCTTCTAAATTGTTGCTTTGATACCACCCTGTAATACCCTAGGATCGAATGAAGGTTGGAATACCAGAACCTATAACTAGATAACTCAACCATCCTTAACAACAACAAGAGCTACTAAAATTCCCAATCATAAAAAATATTTAACAAAATTTTATTTTCTCAAACATAAATATATTAATCTAGATAATAAAAGTCTACACATCAAATAATTAAATATTGGATTACAATATTATACCTTGCTATACATAATCAAAAATCTTTCCTCTACACCAAATCTACTCATTTGGACTCATTTGGGCCTTCCCATTTTCCTAAAATATCAAAAATAATAGAATAATAATAGCTAGCTTAGTATATTTCTTTTCATATCCTATCATAGATATCAATATTTAAATAAAGAAGAGGAAATAAAAGGCAATAAAGAATTATTAAATTATTAAGATGAAAATAAAATAGTGAAATATAACTTCCAATGTTCTAGAGTGTTCTTTCCATTTGCTCAAAATGCCACTTTCATAGAGATTTTTAGATACTTCAAGAATATTAGAATTAAGAGATTCACTTGTATTTACTTTCACATTTAATCAGAATTCACGTGGAGTTTTAGAATTTCCATCAATCATTTTGAGTATTACTTATACTTATTTCATTAATATAAATGTAATATAAATATTATAATGCATATGTTTGATTACCTACCTATAACACCACTTAAACTTATATCTCCTTTTTACTTCCCACACATGCATATAGCGAGTTTGGCCAAAAATCCGAATATAATAGTGTTAGATAACCATTCAACCTTGGTGTCAATAAGTGGAGCCAAAATTCCTACCATATTTACAATAGGTTGATGGGACCAAGATAAAATATAGAGGGTTTTTTTAATATATTAGATAGTACACTTTTTCATATATTAGAACATCTCTAATGCCATACTATAAATAGTGTGAGTACAAATACAATAGTTACCAAATTATGACTTAGACTAGGATTCTTTGCCTTTAGTAAGAGGGTGAAAAAAGATTGTGATTCTTTTCTATCACCAGGAGGGTGAAGAAGGATTTGAGATTCTCCTCCATCACTAGGAGGGTGAAAAAGGATTGAAAGTATGTTGCCATCACCAAGATGTTAACATAGCTTATGGTTCTTTTCCACACCAATTTTGGTGGAAGTAATTCTTGTAAGGGCTTCTCTGCCTTACTGTGGGGGCAAAAGGTGAGACACTATAGTGTTAGTGTAATACTCGAAGAGTAGTACTTGAGGGAGTGGATGTAGGTCAAGGTTGACTGAACCACTATAAAATTTTTGGTGTGCACTTTCTTATATATTTTTGCTTTTTTTTATTTTTATTTCTACACTTTTAATTTCTTACACAAATTTAATCTTTTTCTACAAAATATAATTAGGTGGCATACAAAAAAGAAAATTTCATATTTGATAGATATATTTTTTGCCTCAACAAAATTTATTTTATAGTCTAAATTACTTCCGCATGTGTTAAGTTACTCATTGGATTTATTATCAAAATCATTTAATTACATAAAACATAAAAAATTATAATTATCATAGTATTTATTTTTTAAGAAAGTACTAATTCACCACCCTCTTGGTACGCCTAGGGATAGTTCACCAAGGTCATACAATCTCCCTGAACTTTCAAGTGGTATGAAAGCGGGCCTTGGAATTCATTATTTTAAAATTCTTAAGTAAATATCAAATGGCATAATTGGTAAATAGAATTATTGTGGTTGGTTATTCAATAACCCACCCACGTAATTTTGAAAACATTCCATTTTATTTTTGGAAAATTTTCATGTGTGCATTTTGCAATCCATTGACTATAGAATTTGACATATGATTTAAACTAGTTATTCACTTCCATTATGGGTAGTTAATTTAAAATTGATATTTCCTTTAATGAATAAAGATATAAGGATAGAGAGCTTATTCAATTAAATATTTAATGCTTAAATTATTTTTGTACTTTAAAATCTGAGGACTATATGAGAGTATCGACTTGTACTATGGGGAAAGAAGTATGGGATAGATTGTGCATCACATATGAGTGAACTAGTGAAGTAAAACTATTTTAGTTAAACATTCTACTACATGACTATAAACATTTTTGCATGAAACCTAGCGAGATTATATCTGAAATGTACGCCAGGTTTACACAAATAGTGATATACCTCCATATATTTGTTAGAGAACTTTCTAATTCTAAAAAAGTTAATAAGATTTTAAGTTGCCTACCAAGTGCTTATGATGCTAAAGTAACTTTGATATCAAAATTAGAGGATTTTAATGTATATTCCATTGAAAACTTGCTTAGCTCACACATTTCCTATAAGCAAGGCATGAGTTAAACATTACTTGATGCAGGTGAAAAGAAAAGGAGAAAAGTGTGGCCTGGAAAGCCAATGACTTAGAAAGTGATAGTTTTGCAGTGAAAGATGATAAAGACATTGCATTGATGGCCCTTCGGTTCTAAAATTTCTAAGAAAAGGAAGAAAAAGCATCATCAACAATAATGGAGCAAATGAAAAGTAATAAAAAATTAAAAACATCATCTGACAAGATATGTTTCAAATGTAGGAAACCTGGGCAACTCTGAATAGATTGCTCCAACCTAAAAACTCACCTAATGAACGTAAGGGTGAATAGGAAGAAAAATTTAGAAATGGGAAAGGAATATACACATAATGCTTTTTGGGTTGACACTGCTTCATAATCATCTAAATAAGAAGTAGAGGAGGTAACAAACCTATATCTCATTGTAAATGATAATCTTGATCTATTAGATCAAGATGAGATATGTCAGCTATCTTATGATGAATTATGTTTTATTTCAAAAAAAAAATCATGATTTATATAGAAAGCTAAAAAAGATGTATACTAGTTTAAACACTGATTTTACTACCTTATTTGATAGCAAAACATTCTAATTCATATAGTAATCACATGTCTTTACTTGATGAGTTTGATGCATTAAGAAAAAAAATATTTATATATATACTATATATGACTCCTTGAATGAAATAATATAGAATTTGAAGACTCATTCAAACAACTAGAGGCATAAGTATCTGAACCAGATAGTAGTGAGCATGCATTAAAATTGGAGGTTGCTAGCCTTGAAAATGCAAATTTATTTTTAAAAGCAAAAATTCATGCTTTACAACAAATAGAACACCACCTACTTAACATAATGGTACAACCCCACATCAGTTCATGCATGATATAACCCTAGGAAATGGTATAACCCATAGCAAAAATTAGTAAATCTATTCCCAGGTGTTAGGTGTCATTTTTATGGCATTATAGGTCACATAGCCTACACTTACACTATACAACGTAGGACACATCTAGTGTGGAGGCTAAAATCATATGCATCATAGCATAACATGCATACAACTCATTAATTAAGGCACAAGGTGGAACCTAACCTCACTTGGGTTCCCAAATCTAATATCTGATTGACATTGTAAGAGTGCTCTCATAAAAGAACTAGTGAGAAGATGTGGTACCTGGACAGTGGATGCTCAAGGTACGTGACTAGAGATTTGAAGCAGTTCATCATGCTGGAGGCTAGGTTAGGTGGTAAGGTTACACTATGAGATAACACCACTAGGAAAGTGATGGGCTCAAGTATAATTATCAACTCAAAGAATCTCATAATTGAGAATGTTTAACTTGTAGACGGTTTAAAGCATAATTTAATTAGCATTAGTTAGTTGTGTGATAAAGGATTTGATATAAATTTTTATCTATAAAATGCATGATTAGTTTGAATGGTAAATTGGTTTTAGAATAGAAAAGAGTCAATAATGTTTATTTGCTTAATTTAAATTACATTGAATAATCTAACTCTTTATGCTTGAAACCCATTATTGATTAATTCTAGCTATGACATAGGAGACTATGTCATACTAGTATGAAAAGTATTAGGAATATTTCCCAAAAAGACCTAGTTAGAGGCTTACCCATTTTAAACTTCACTAAGGACCACCTATGTGATACTTGCTAACTAAGAAAATAAATTAAGTCATCATTTAATTCAATTAAGGACATCAACACCTCTAGGCTATTAGAAATTCTTCATATGGATCTATTTTAACATGCAGTGCGGCCAGCCTAGTAGGGAAATCATATGGATTTATAATTATTGATGAATATTCTTGATTCAGCTGGGTTAGATTCCTTATACCAAAGAGGGAATCATTTGGGGAATTTAGAACTTTAACCACCTGGATATAGAGAAAATTAAGATGTGAAATATAGATCATTCATAGTGATCATGGTGGAGAGTTTAAAAATGTTAAATTTGAATCCTTTCGTCATGAGATAGGAATAGAGGATAACTTTTTGCCCCTAAGTCTCCTCAACAAAATGGAATAGTTGGAAGAAAAAATAGAAATTTAATAAAAGCTAGTAGGGCCATGCTAGCTGAATATTCTCTCGATAGATACTTTTAGGCAGAAGTAATAAATATGGCTTGGTATATACTAAATAGGGTAAATACTAGATCAATTTTAAATAAGATACCCTATGAGCTCCATAAGGGTAGGACACCCAACCTTTCTTACATGCATGTCATTTGATGTAGATATTTTATCCTAATCTATGGAAAATCACCTATAGGAAAGTTTGATCACAAATATGATGGAGGAGTCTTCTTTGGATATTCATATATAGGTAAGGCCTACAAAATTTTCAATAAGAGGACCTTAGTGATTGAAGAATCCACCCATATTATGTTTGATGAATCAAATAAATCCTATAAACTTATTCTACGAGAAGAACAAGTATAGGTCATACAAGGGGTAGAATCTGATGACTTAGGGGATACAGTAAAACATTAAGAGCCTTTGCCTAAAGAATGTAGATACTCATCTAGTCATCTTAGAGAACTTATTGTATAAGGCCCATCTGAAGGTGTTAGAACTAAGCATGGACTTAAGGAGGTTAATTATTCTTCATTTATCTCCATGATAGAACCAACCAACATATATCATGCCCTAGCAAATGAATTCTAGATCCTAGCAATACAAAAAAAGCTAAATCATTTTGTTAGAAATAATGTATGGAAACTTGTCAGAAGATCTAAAGACTAGTGTGTTGTTGGAAATAAGTGGGTTTTCAAAAATAAAATGAATGTCTCTTGCATAGTTATGAGGAATAAGGCTAGATTAGTAGCTAAAGGGTACAATCAGATTAAAGGAATTAATTTTGAGAAAACCTTTTCCACTGTATCTAAATTAAAATCCATTAGAGTGATACTAGCCTTTGCATACTTTAGAGGATTCAGGTTGTATCAGATGGATGCTAAGAATATCATTCTAAATGAGGTGATTAAAGAAGATGTGTTTATAGTGCAATCCCCAGGTTTCTTGAGAATTCTCAATTTTCAAATCATGTATTCAAATTAAAGAAGGCATTATATGGATTAAAGCAATCGCCAAGAGTTTGGTATGAAAGGCTAAGCACAATCCTCCTAAATAGAGCATTTGTTTAGTGTAGTGTAGACACCACTCTATTCCTTAAGAAAGTAGGAGAAGATCTACTCATTTTTTAGACTTATGTCAATGATATACTATTTAAATTCACAAATAAAAATCTATGTGATAAATTTTAAAAGATAAAGAGTGAAGAGTTTAAGATGAGCATGATGCTAGAACTTAATTATTTCCTTAGATTTAGTGTGAAGCAAAGGGATAATGGAACCTTCCTTAGCCAATAAAAATATATTAAGAATATTATTAACAAATATGATATATATAATGATAATTCAATAAATACACCCATGAGCTCTACTATTCAGTTAAATAAAGATCTAAAGGAAAAAATTAGTTGATAAAAAAATTATATAAAGGGATAATGTGATCAATTATTTATTTGCTTGCCAATATACCTTATATAATGTTTAGTGTATATCTTTGTGATAGATTTTAGGCTGATTCAAAAGAATCTCGTATGACTATTATTAAGAGAATTCTTAAATATTTATTAGGCACCTAAAACCTAGACTTTTAGTACCCTAGATACAGCTCATTCTTTGAAATCATAGGATATTCAGACTCTGAATTTATAGCATGTAGGGTAGATAAAAAAACCATATCATAAATATGTCCATTTATAGGACAATCATTAGTTTCTTGGTTAGGTAAAAATAAAAATTCAGTAGTCCTATCCACCACTAAGGTAAAATACATTATCGTAGGAAGTTATGTTGCTCAAGTCTTATGGCTAAAGCAACAAATCTTAGATCTTGAACTATCTATAGGCACCATTCCTATTATATATGACAACACTAGTGCCATCCAGATCTCCAAAAATCTAATCCAAGCTTATTGACATTATACATGATTTTATAAGAGATCATGTAGCAAAGGAGGATATAGAACTACATTATATAACAACTGGAGACCAATTGGTAAACATCTATAAATTTGAGGGATTTCTATTGTTCAACTTACTCAATCCTTCAACTCCTTTTCTTTCTTCTTGACTCGTACCCTCATATTCTTATGTGCTCAAATGGCCAAAGGAAGGAAGCAAGGTTGACAGACCCATGTAGACTCTACCTCTCATTGCCCTGCCGATGATTGCTTTCAATCCACATAAGATGAAGCTGTGTACCATATATACAAGGATGTTCACATTAACCCCTCCATAATGTTGAATAAACACGCACTGAACAATGAGGTGATGAACCTTTTTACCTCCAATACTATTCAATTTCTTGTCATTCTTATATTTCTTTTCAATTTTGAGCTTCTTTATGAATTCTTTGCAAACCTAAATGCATGTGTTATTCAGCATGTTCTTAAAACTTCAACCATACCTAAAGTTGGAGATCATGTCAATATTACTCCACTCCTTTTTTTGGTCACCTACTTCATTATGTTTGATACCTAATTTAATGAAGCACAAATGATTATTGATTATATCCAAAACCTGAACCCCATTCGACATCCTTCCACTAGAAGAAAGCAAAATATTGCACTTAGTCATGTCTTTGCTTATGTCTTAGAAAAAAAAAATATGAGCTTACCTACCCTACAACTCCTGACTGTTTTCCTATTTTCTACACCGACACTTCCTTCCATATTCTCTTCTATCATCACTGAGGATAAGAATAAGAAGAACTTAATTTTAATGAAGAAGTGAGAGCTGGCCTTGCACTTGGACCTGCATTTGCAATTGCATCTATGCATGCACCAGAGCATGTACGACCACATGTACCAACATATCACTCTTACCCTTATGAAGAGCTGATTTAGAGGTTTGATCAGCTAGAGACCCACCTATATTCATATATTTAGAAACAACAACAACAACACGAGGAATACAAGGCGTGGTTTGGAGAATAATTTTCCTCTACTCAGAAATTTTTCTAGCTACCACCACCTAATCAGGGGCCTTCCTACTTTTAAGATTTGTGCGTTATATTTCATACTTTTCATACTTTGTAGTTTTTTATGTCTTGTATGTTCCTCCTTTTGGTGATTTCAAAAGGGGAGTAAGTCTTTGGTTGTCTGCATGTTTAATCTTTTTTAATCAGATATTATTATGCACATTTCGTTTACAATTTTTGTGTGTTCTTTTGTTTGTTTTTAATTTATCTTCTTGTTTAAAAAAATACTGTTACCCCTATTTTTAAAATCTATCACTTAGTAAGGGGGAGATATTGAAAATAGAACATTAACTTCCTTCTTCAACCTTTCCTGTTCACTCCCTTACTCCTCCATCGTTCAACTCTATACCTCTCTACACATGGCCTCCCATCAAGAACTCACTTCATCACCTGCATACGCCTCACCATAGCCTACTCCTTCTCTCCCTACCATGAAATCCTCATCTCTCTCTAGCAAACTACATGCATCACATGCATCACCGTCCTCATCTTCGACCTCTTCGAAAGCAACTTATTTTCCATAGTTAAAGTGTTTGACATCATAAATTACACCTTCAACTATTTCTTCTTTTCTTTCATATTCCACCTCCCTACTCAATAAAATACAACCTTAATGAGTTTTAAGACAAGGAAAAGCCACTAAGATTGATGTGTTTTGTTCCTTTAAAAGGTGAAGATTTTTTGGAGCCTATATAAGAAAGGGAGAGTAAGGTTTGTTCTTTAGTCATTTATATAGAGAGATAATATGACCTTTTTAATGGAATTTTAGTGAATAGTTTGAAGCCTTTAAAGCTGACACCACCAAGTTTCTTACAAAGGTGAAATTTTCTTCTTTTATATGTAAGTAAATACTTTTCATGGATCAAGTTATCAAATTTTTTCTATAATAAAAGGGTGATGGGAAACCTTAGGTCCATCCCATCGACCCTCTTATGTGGTACAATTTAGATATGGGTACGGAGAAGTCATTTCATAAGTGTTTCAAATGATTGAATTGGCAGTCGAGTGAGTTGATAGTGTTCAATTATTGTTTGAGCAGAGGTACTCTTTCATTGGAGAAAATGCGAGAGCTTGACCCCAAACTAGAGAAGAGCCAGCAAACATTCATATGGGTAGTACGAGTGCATAGTGACACTTTTATAAATAGTAGTTATTTTAGTCCAAAGAAGTATAGTGATGATCTTTAGGGTTTATTCAATAAGGTTTTATGGAGAGAACAAAAGATAGGGGGATAATGGTGTTGTCTTTAGGCTTGCAATGAAAGTTATTGAGGCCTTATATGATAGTTGGGTTCCTGTCCCATTATGGTTCAAACTCTACACTAAAGAGACTTGTTAATGGTGTATTGATGATCACATGGCCTCTTTATGTGGAGTAGAAACATAACATAGATCTTCTTATAGAAGGGGTGAAGGTGGCGCTAAGGGCCAAGGTAGGTGGGAATGGGGTGGTGTGAAGGAAAGAGGTGGTGAAGGTGGTGATGGAGTTGATGAAAAAGCGAAGAAGGAAAAGCATGCAATTAAGAATGTAAGAGACGAAAAAAGAGGCAGCGAGGGTTTTGGGAGAAGAGGCATCTTCATCTAGACCTATAAAGGAGGTGGTAAGACTTTTGGGAGATTTAGTTGTGGCATATGTAATTTATTTTCTTGCTTGACCACTTTGTAAATGTTCTACAAAAAAATTAATGTTCAATTTATGTTGTGATAATTAATTTACTTATAGTTTGGAATAGTTTTGAGATGATAAGAAAAGTAATAAAATAAAAAATTCATGAGATCAATCATTAATGTCATATGAGTTATTGTTAGGTGTTGGTGTTTAAGGAAAAATTGTTAAATGAACATACTTTTTGGTTTAACTTAAATATTGATGAAAACATTTCTATGTAAATTGTAGAAAAAAATTCCTTTTTAAAAAAAATTTAGAATTAACTTAATTAATGATTTATTTTGATGAAGTACAAGCTCAGCTCTAGTTCAGCTTCTTGGTTTTCACATACTAACTCTCCCTTCTCACTAGAGAGCTGGGGCTCATCGCCATCAGACTTTGAGTAACATCTAGATCCCCTATATTCTTTTGTACCTTCAACCAACTCTTTTCAAAAGGCCTTAAAAGCTATCTCACCCTCCCTCATTAATGAGTTAGCAACCAACACCTCCTCCCTAGAGGTTCTATATTATCCTTTCCCTTTGAAAGTGTGGTAGGATATCTCTACCACTTAAACACTTGTGGTATTTTAACCACTGATACCATGGAACTCAAACTAGTGCAAATGTTTATCCATTTCATCAAATGGATTTTATGATGAGTAGCTTCCATTACTAGAGAATGTTTCATTCCTAGTCTCATAATTGTCATCGCTACATCAAAAAGTAGAGCTATGCTCAATGAAATATGCAGGCCATAATATATCTTACAAAAGATGAGTAAAGGATTAGAATCCCAAAGAAGAATTATTGCACCGATTAAGAAATAAGTCACTCATCATAAAAAGTCTTGAAGATAGGCTGATAAATTGCATGATGCGTTGCAAATATGGGCCTAAGTAATATAATTTTGATGATAATACACATTATTATTTTCTTATCACTGTTATTCTTGCATGTATATTATTTTCCCTACTCACTAACATTTTAGGTCCACAAGTCCACTTGAAATATCAATTAGCTCAATATTTGATAGACTAGGATTGAGTCTGTATGTAATTTCATGTTAAGTACTTTTTCCTTTCTTAAGTCAAATCATTTATCTGGTGGATACTAAGCTGAGTAACCTTGCAAACACATACTCAAGAGAGTGAGTTGGCGAGTTAGTGTAATTTTTGGTTTTGTAACTCATCATATAGTATAATTTATATCATACTAAGTGATCAGTTAAAATAAAAAGTCCTAATTAGGGCACCACTATTAATTAAGACTGCTTAAACTAATCATACTACACAATCCATACCATACATGAAGATCTGCTAAGATTATGAAAAATAATGGCCAATCACAATTTAGGTAATAATAACAGCAAGCAAAGAACTCAGAAGGCTTTCTAGGAAGACTCTTCTTCAAACTCATCTAAAACTGAAGTAGAAGAGGAGGTAACCAACTTGTGATTAATGACAGATAATCATCTTGATCATTCTAATCAAGAGGTGGTATATGAGCTTTCTTATGATGAATTGTTTAAAATTTCTAAAAGAATTCATACTGCATATAGAAAGCTTAAGAAATTATATACAAGCCTTAAATCTAACTTTTTAAATTTGTAGAAAGGGCATGAATGCCTCAAGAAAGATCATTCCACTCTGGATAGTAATAACATGGATTTATTAGATGAATTTGATACTTTAAACAAGAAATATCTTTATCTAACTGATAAGTATGATTCCTTAAAATCATCCCATATTGATTTCGAAGATTCATTTAAGAATTCAAAGGCATGTTTAGATGAAACTGGCGATAGGAAGCATGCATTGAAAGTTGAAATTCAATTCTTTAAAGTGCAAACAAATTTTTACAAATCAAATTAAATGCTTTCAAAGAAAATAAAACATCGCATACACTTGCACAATTATAAAATATATCACCACAACATGCATCATTAGAACCTAGAAAGAGGCACCAAAACCCACATATATTAAGAAACCCTTTTCTGGTGTTAAATGTTTTTTTTTTGTGGCATGCTAGGCATATCTCTTACACTTACACTATAAACCATACAACACATTTGGTTTGGAGACCAAAATTACACAATTCAGAACATAGCTTGCAAGCATTTTATCCCACATTCGATAAGGTGGAACCCAAACTTATTTAGGTTCCCAAATTTGACCACTGATGATTTTGTAGGGGTGCTCTCACAAAAGGCCTCGTGAGAGCATGTGGTATATGGATAGTAAATTTTTAAGGCGCATTATTAGAGATGCAAATCAATTCATTTTGCTACAGGCCAAAGAAGCAGGCAAGGTGTGACTTGGAGATAACACCACCAGGAGAGTAGTGTGCTCAGGTATAATTGGCAATTCAAAAAAATTTCCTCATTGAAAATGTTTTATCGGTAGATGGCTTAAAATATAATCTACTCAGCATAAGCCAGCTCTATGATAATAGCTTTAGCATCAAATTCTTATCTACCAGCTACATTATAAGCTTAAATGGCAACATTATTTTGTAAGGAAAAAGGATCAATAATGATTTATTGCTTGATTACAATAGTATTGAATCTGCTTCATATCTTTTCTTAAAATAATTGCTAATGAATCATAGTTATGGTATAAAAGATTGTGTCATGCAAGTATGAAAAGCCTTAGAAAGTTCACCCAAAAAGACTTAGTGAGAGGAATACCAAAACTAGGGTTCACTAAACACCACCTTTGTAATGCCTGTCTATTAGGGAAACAAGTCAAATCCTCCTTCCACTAGATCAAGGACATTACACGAGCAAACCTTTAGAATTCCATCACTTTGATCATTTTAGACCTGTTAACACAACATGCCTTGGAGGGAAAGTCTTTGGGTATGTGATTATTGATGATTACTCAAGGTTTACTTATCTTAGATTCCTATCTCATAAAAATGAATCATTCAAGGAATTTGGGACTTTCTCCACTTGGATTAAAAGGAAGCTAGGTTGTGAAGTTTTAACATTTCATAATGATCATGATGGAGAGTTTGAAAAGGAAAATTTAGAATCTTATTATAAGGAGCAAGGAATGGATTACAACTTATTAGCTCCTAGAACTCCTCAGTAGAATGGGGCGGCTAAAAGAAAGAATAAGACCCTAGTAGAAGCTGCTACAGCCAAGTTAGCTGAATACTCATTTCCTAAATACTTCTGGGAAAAAATGGTGAATTAGCCTGCTATGTTATGAATAGAGTTAATGTTAGATCCAAGCTGAACAATGAAAGTTTGTGAGAGTTGTAAAATCCTAAAGAACTAGTCCTGATGCTAACCAAGACGGGAGTGAATTATTATTTAAAAAATTATTTAATGATGAAGAAAAAAATATTTTTATAACTTGATGCATAAATGAATTAAATTCATAATAAAAAGATAAATCAACATTTTCACCCATGAAGTTAATCACAAGAAAAATAAATGCAAAAATAATAGAAAGGAAAAAATACACCAGATTTATAGTGGTTCGGTCTAACTTGAACTACGTCCACTCCCCAGAGGCACCCTCCAAGTATTGCACTAAAGCCTTTTGGTGTCTCTCCTTTTTCCCCATAGTAAGGCGGAGAAGCTCTAACAAAATCTTTCCACCAACCCGATTTAGTAGAGGACCAAAACTCCTTTCATTAAAAGAGAACCTTGACTCCTTTTTATCCATTTAGCAGATGGCAGAGAACCACAAATCCCTTTCACCTTCCCCGGTGCAAAGAAGTAGATGGGTCTTTTGACACCAAAGAGATATTCTTCTTCCCGAAACTTCTCTTAAGATGAACCTTGAATCTGATGATACTAAGGTGTAAGATTGCTGGAGCAACTTTGTGAAATCCCCACCACACTTCCTTGAAACCCCCTCTATGGATCTTTTCCCTCTCAAACTCCACCCTTTCCTTTATCCCTTTCAAGTTCTCTCTTTAAGTTTTCTTCAAAAGAATGAAGAAATAATGGTTGCCAAAGACATTAACCAAGTTCATTGAGAAATCTTAAGTAGAGGGATTTGAAACCCCCTAGAAATTCAATTCATTTGTCAAAGATCATACAATACAATCGACATATCATCCTGAATTATTAGTATAGAATAGCTCTTTAATTCAGCATAATCATTATTGCCCTGTATGATCAGTTCAAGTATTTGAACAGATCATCCAGTATGATATTGTGATTGTTAGAGATGATTAGTTCAACCAAAATATTGTTTATCCATGTCAAAACTTAGGATGACCAAAATCATCTCTATTGATCATCCAGTATGATCCAATTTTGATAGTACGATTAGAATATAAAATTAAAAGCAAATTTTATTGACAAATCACAGAATCAATTTAGGCATGATTTTCATAAATCATCCAGCATGATGTACATCATCTTGGATGATTAGTAAAAAAATATGAAATTCAAAACCTTGCCTAAATAATGATTGACGGCTACTCTTCATGATTATAACTGATCGTCCTGGATGATCTAGATCATCTAGCACAGTTAGTTAGATGAGCTAATTGTGTATTATGGTATAAATTATATAATATGATTAGTTCAAACATTAAACATTTGGTTTCGACTAAATCTCACTCTCCCTGAGTGTGTGTGCATGGTCACCAAGAAAGCATCACCCTTATAGGACTTGACTCAAGAAATAAAAAATATATCAATGAATATTACAAAAATTATTACAGCATTACCTATTCTACCCAATCCTAAGACTTGAATCTTAGTTGGATGGTGCATGGTGTTCCTAAGAACTTAGTACTCACACAAACAAAAATATATTGCAAATACAAGTAGATAACAGGATGTGAGCCATAATATTTATTATTATCAAAAACATAAACTCGTGAGCTCGAGTTATAACAATCTCTCCCTTTTTAATGATGATAAACATTACTGGTTAAATTTGCAAAATTAAAAATATTTTCTCTTAATCTCCCAGTCACTAAGATAATTATATTAAAAAGTGAGGAAATAAAAAGTTTTTTTTTCTTTTTTATTTTTTTAACATAAAAAAACAAATGTTAGAACCTAAACATTAGATAAACTAATACAAATATAGGATAAACATATGTAGCTTAAACACAAATACAACCAATCAAACACATTCTCCCCCTTTGACATTATCAAAAAGAAGGGAAACACACAAAAAAATAAAATGGAACACATATAACAAACTCTGATCTCGTGGGGGTGGTGCTTATGTTTAAGAAGAAACAATTAATTTCAAAAACAAAATTCTTAAAATGAGAATGTTACCTCTTGATCTTATTCAAAAAAATAATAAGATATGAATTGATCACACTAAGATTCAGAAAGGTTGAAAATTTAAATTTTATCAAACCTAGCTCAGGCTCCTTACAGGTTAAAGTCCTTTTTAAATAAAATTCTAATAAAAAAAATTATTAGGGAAGAAAAAATGTCTTTTTTAGTCTTCATACATGAAATATATCTAATAGAATATCAATGCATAAATGATTAGTCAGAAATAATGATTTTAAAACTAAAGTATCAAAATTATCATTTAGACACATGGGTTTTTCAAGATTTAAAAATACAAGAAAAGTAAATTAACTTATTATAAGCTCTTATACCACTTGAAAGTTTGTGAGGGTTGTGAAACCTTAAAGAATAAGTCTCGATGCTAACCAAAAGGGGGTGAATTGGTATTTAAAAAAATTATTAAATGATGAAGAAAAAAAATCTTTTTATAACTTGATGCAGAAATGAATTAAAATCAAAATAAAAAGATAAATTAAAATTTTCATCCACACAGTTAATCGCAAGAAAAATAAATGCATAAATAATAAAAGAAAAGAATACACCAGATTTATAGTGGTTCGGTCCAACCTGACCTATGTCCACTCCACGGAGGCACTCTCCGCGTATTGCACTAAAACCTTTTAGTATCTCTTTATTTTCCCCCATAGTAAGGAGGAGAAGTACTTATATAATCTTTCCACCAACTCGGTGTGGTAGAGAATCAAAACTCCTTTCATAGGTAAATAACCAAGACTCCTTTTTCACCCTTAAAGAGATGGCAGAGAATCACGAATCCCTTTCACCTTCCCTAGTGCAATGGAGTAACTGGGTCCTTTGACACCAAAGAGATCTTCTTCTTCCCAAAACCTCCCTCAAGATGAACCTTGAATCCAATAGTACTAAGGTGTAAGCATGCCAGAGCAACCATGTGAAATCCCCTCCACACTCCCTTGATACCCCCTCCAAAGATTTTATTCCTCTCAAACTTCACCCTTTCCTCTCTCCCTTTCAAGTTCTCTCTTCAATTTTTCTCCAAAAGAATGAATACACAATAGCTGCCAAAGACACTTACCAAGTGCCTTGCGAAAGCTTAAATAGAGGACTTAGAAAAACCCTAAAATTTTTAATTTTGTCATCAAAGATTGTATGATACGATCGATAGCTCATCCTCTAAGATTAGTACAAAATAGCCCTTTTAGCCAGTATGATAAGTATTACCCTATATGAGCAGTTCAAGTATTTGAACTAATCATCAAGCATGATATTGAGATCATCCGGGGTGATTAGTTTAACCAAAATATAGTTCATCCAGAATAAAACTTGGGATGACCAAAATCATCTCTATTGATTGTCTAGTTCATACAGTATGATCAAAATATTAGAATTAAGCATATTCGATTGACAAATCACAAGATCAATTTACGCATGATTTAAAAGGGGGAGTATATCATAAATCAGGGCCCAAGTGTTATAATTTTGTTGATAACAAGCATTATTATTTTCTTATCACTATTATTCTTGCATATCTATTTTATTGTCATACTCACTAATATCTTCTATCCACAAGTCCATTGGCAACATCAATCAGTTCAAGATTGGGTAGACTAGGGTTGAGTTTGTCTATAATTTAAATTTTAAGTACTTTTTCCATTTCTTGAGCCAAATCATGTATCAGGTGGTTACTAAGTTGAGTAACCTTGCACACACACACTCAATGGAGTGAATTGGTTAATTAGTGTAATTTATAGTTTTTGAACTCATCATATAGTATAATTTATATTATATAGGATAATCAATTAAAATAAAAACCTTAATAAGGGCACCTCTATTAATTAAGATTGATTAAACTAAGCACATTGTATGATCTATATCATACAGAAATGATATAAGATTATAAAAAATATCCTTTAATCACAATTTAGGTAAAATTTTAATGTTTAAATTTTGTTCTAATACTACAGAATAATGTGAATCATCCTGGATGATCTATGAAAATCATGCCTAAATTAATCTTTTGATTAGGGGATTAATTATGGAAAAAATTGATTGATCAGATCATATAGGATGATCGATAACGATCGTACTGGATGACCCAAGAGATATATAGGAAGAAACCTCATCATCCTACATCATCCCAAAAAAAAAACCATGATTTTATTCTAATCATATATGGATATCATCATGGATGACCCAAGGGATATATATGATAGTATTTAAATCATCTCCCATCATCATCATTCGTATTGGAAGATTAGTATGGTATCTTGAACTAATTGTATAGTATGATCTCAGAATTGTTTGGGTCAATCAGCACAAATACTTAAACTGTTCGTACAGGACCATGTGGGTCTTACTATCTGAAAGGGATATTTTGCACTAATCATACAAGACAATCTAGAAATTGAACTTGATGATTTTATATGGGTAATTAAAAATTTGGGATTCTTTTGAAGGCTCTCTAATTAATCTCTTACATTATCTTTTGAGATATCTTTTTACTATTTACTCGGTCTGAGAGTAAGCTTAGAGGAGGAATAGAAAGAGAGAGAGAGAGAAAGAGAGAGAGAGAGAGAGAGAGAGAGAGAGAGAGAGAGAGAGAGAGCTTTCAAAGAGATAAAGGGGAAGATTCTTGTGAGTAGGAGTTATGAGGGAATTATAAAGATTACTCAAAGCAAAGTTTCCATTTTCTTCAAGCTATTTTCTGGGTTCTTTAGTGGCTATAGGGGAGACATTCTTCAACATCAGATTAAGGTTCTCTTCCTACTCTAGGAGGGAGTAAAAGGATTTAGGTTATATTCTTACTCTAGGAGGGAGTGAAAGGATTCAGGTTCTCTACTTTTACTAGGAGGGTGAAAAAGATTCAAGGTACTCTACCTCACCGGGTCAATAGAAGAGATTTTTATAAGGACTTCTCCACCTAGCTATGGGGGCTAAAGGAGAGACACTAAGAGTTTAATTCAATACTCATAGGAGGCCTCCGGGGAGTAGACGTAGGTCAAATTTGATCGAACCACTGTAAAATCCTTTATGTTTGTTCTTTCAATTTTTTGTATTTTAATTTTGCACTTTTTTGTGATTTACTATATGGTTTAGAAAACTCTTATTTTGTTGCTATGAAATTGTGCAATAAGGGTTTTTATTTTTATTTAAAAAAAATTAAATTACCAATTCACCCCCTCCTCCCCTTGGTTAGCCTTAAGCTAGTTCTTAGAGTCTTAACAAACTTCACGAACTTTCATGATGCAGAACCATAAATTGTTCATTCTTCATAGTTTTTTTTTTTTTTTGAAGAAATGCAATTGCATTAAAAAGAAGAAACAACCTAATACAATTTAGAAAGCAAAAGCAAACCCTTTAAAACTATTATAATGGATATGTGATTCACTAAGTTCCATTTTAGATCCATTAGGGTGATGGGGATACCAAGTATTAAAACAACCTAAAAGGTTGGTTAGTATCCGAGCTTTCCCAAAAGATGGAAAATAAAACCTAGTAAAAATCTCATATTTCATCATAATGGTTTTAAAAAGGTCCAAGACACCTAACATCAAAACAAGCAAAAGATAACAAGTTTCAAGAAAAAGAAAAACAACTACTAAACCGACTATCCAATCATCAACCAAAACTCCATCGATCTTAGGGTCCAACAAGCTCCAATCAATAGTAAAATTCTCTCATGTTGCATCAACACAACCGACAACATCCACCAAGAACGAAACAATCATCAACTACAAAGTAAAAACACCAGCTGTCTCCTCAATAGTCCAAGAATCAGCCTCTTCACAAGCAAAGCCATACAGACTGAAAATCAGCACTATATCCATCATACCGACAAGAACAATACCAGTAATATTCCAACAAGCAATCACAACCAGGATTGCCTCAAAACTTTCACCAAAAATACTCAAGAAATCAAACATCGAATTGGACTTGAACAAATTCCTCATAAAATAACCTTCAAAATTCCAATCATTCAGGATTACCGATATCATCTCTGCCAGGAACGGCAAGCATCCAGGATCGTCTCGTCTCAAGAATTATTTTGCAAAAATCGAATTCAATTCAATCATATTCATAAAAACAAGCTGAAGGATTACCTTAGGCCTATATATATCCACTAAACTCCAAAGATTTGCAAAAAAATAAAGATCAAAATGATCAGACAAAATCAACATGAACGGTGAAATTTTCTGCTCTTCTCCTCTCATCCTGTTTTTCTCTTCTTCAATACCGACAAAGACGCACCAATGAACTTCGTCGATCATACGAGACCGATTGAGATCAATCAATCGCAAACATTCTGTCAGAACCACTCTTCTTTCTTACAATATAAGAAACTCAAGCAGATGGAGATCTGATGAATTCCAGTTCATCTTCAAATTGCCAAGATCGTAATGATCCCGCAAAATAGCTAAGAGCGCCAAGATCAAACTCCGATCTTCTCCACTCATCCTGCTATTCGTTTCGTCAAGAACAACAGAGAAACACCAAGGACCTCCGTCAGCCATACACGACCGACGGAGGACCACCGATCACCAACGTTCCGTCAAAACAGCTATGCTCGTTCCCTTTGCACCGCTCGTTCCCTTCTACTCTGAAAGACTCATAACCACTACAAACTTTATTTTCCAATCATGCTCCTTATTTGCCAGGCAAATCATCTTGCCTATCGAGTGCAAGAACTAGATGAAAAATTCTTAGGAAACTTTTTTATTGAAGACATGTCTGAATATGTTCGGTGACATGGAAAACTGTACTCCTATACCAAAGAAGAAAAAGTAGTCATTGTTGCTACAAAATTTGACAACAATCAGACGGGAAACACCACCTAGAAGTTCAAAACTTTCTTAATTTCTATACACAAAGGGAACTACAACCCAAGCTCCAAATAATTGATGGAAATGATTAGCTCTCAATTCAGTGAAGAGTTAATTCACTAGCCCGCTATTGCCACTCTAATAGAGAAATTTCCTTGTGAGAAAAGTAGAAAACCTTAAAGGCATAATCAATGTATTCAAGAATCAACCAATTTTAGGAAAGTTCTTCTCCCAGAGATATTATCTTGCTCATTTGCATACTCTACACAGTCTAGTTTCAAAGAAAATATATGAGACAAAGTCGAGGATTGACCTTAGGGTCCAATGGCTTCTATTTATAGTTGAGAACTAAATGCATGGGATTCAAGACATCTAAAATGAAAATTAGTGCATGAAAATATCACTATTTCCTCTAATTATTATGAGATCTAGAGGGCCACAATGCACTCCCTCCCAATAATCACTACACCCACTCTCATAATCTATGGTGCATCAACTACTTTGTTCTATTCAACAAAATAATTTTCTATCTTTTTTATCACAGAATATATTCAGGAATAAAAAATTTACCTCATACATAGACAAACACTTCCAAGCTCACAAAAAAACACAATCATAATAAAAAAATCAACCAGTAAGGTAGTTGCACTAGGTGTGCTTCAGCATGGGATCCCTCTCCATACTCTAATTAAGGTATTTCACAATATACTTAGCTCCATGGTAAAAACTATCATGCTTAGTTTATTTAAGGAATGCCCGTAATTTGGCCTCCTTCGAGCCCATGAAGCTCCACATGGCTTCCACCTAATTTTTTAAGAAGTAGTCTCTTCTCTCAAGCTGGCATCACCCATAATGATAACCACCTTCAACAACATTATGCTCAAGCACTTCCTTAGACATAAAAGTCGACTCCAAAGTCATCAGTCTTCAAATAATTTTGTCTAATGAAATTTACCCAGTGGAAAAGGTAGAATTAGTTAATAAAACCTACGTGAAATAGGCCAATGGCTGCTTAAGCATCTTATCAACCATCCATACTTCAATGACTTCTCTAGTATCCCCCTTGGCAATATTGATAATCTCCTCAGCAATTTTTTCCCATGCAAGCATACTAGCCTCCTGCCAATGAGCTTCACTCACACTCCCTCGCATGCTTCCAAGAAGAAAAGAATGACTTCCCTCATCCTCTAAATCTTCAAATCCACCAGTCATGTCTCTCATTATCATGGAAATAGGATCAGTTACCTCTTATATCCTTATAGCATGATAAAATAGTTGTTCATCTCAAATAATAATCAAATCCCCAACACCAACTCGCTTTCTCTTCTATATAGAACTTATGATCAAATTGGTTAAGTCTAGAAACACTCACCCTCTTCTCCAGAAGTAGGCCTACTCAGCACATTTCCCTCCATATTTGTTGCCTCTATGTTGAAGGATTCTCACGCTTTCATATAAACTACCCTTCAAGAATTTTGATGAATAGAAGGGTCCATCCCACCAAAATCAAGCAAGGCTTGGAGTTTTAAAGTAATGTAAAAAATATATATGACCTAATACTGGTTTTTATAGAGAAAAAATATTATGGGATCATTAGGTCTCCTAGGAATTTTGAATCATAAAATCTACAAAAGATTATAGGTAGTAAATTTGTATTTACTCATGCTCTCCTTTATGGTTTTATCTATTTATCTAATATTTTCAACATTCAATGTTCAAAGGGTAACATAAATTGGGGAACTAAATGTACACACATGATTACCTGTGCAAGAGCCCATTCATAGGTGTCTTCCATCTTACGATTGGGTAGAGTGAAAGATGGATGCACTTTTATCTCAAAATTACATGTTTGAGGAACTTTCTCATGATCTAGAAGGAGTATAATACTGAAGCATGACAAATTGAGATCGATCACATCCCCCAAGTAATTGTCATCCTAGAAAGGAGACATTAGAAAATCCTTCCACAACTTGACAAATCTTCATTCATCTAAGCCAGAGCCAATACTCCCATATGAAGTAAATAAATTAATTAATGACACACACTGCCTCTTCAATGATCTCCCTCTCACAGTCACTTGAAGAAAACTTTTAGACACAACTTTCCCCTCTTATCTTGACGGGATGGCCCAAACCAACATCCCATCTCACTCTGACTTGTTCTCCTGATAACATCTAGATAAAGCTCACCCCTCTCTTAAAATTAGGGGGGGGACCAAAGATTACCATTTGATCTTTTCAGACTTCCCCACTCAGCTGTCAACCAGCTCAGAACTGATAAATATAAACTAGAGATTGATGGTACAGCTACATATCAAGATGTAACTCCTTCATTCTTTTGAACCATATGAACGGGGGAGGAAAGATGAAAGAAATATCCTTTTTAAAAGGAGGAATCCCTCGAGGAAAACATTTGAGAGCCATTCAATGACAAAAGAGAAGAGAGAGAGAGAGAGAGAGAGAGAGAGAGAGAGAGAGATTCACAAAGCATTATATCATTTTTTCCTTGTATGGACTGAGCTCCATAGAGTTGAGCCCCAACTTTCATTATTATTGTATCTCTATATTAAATGATAAAGATAATATTTAAATTACAATTTTCTCTCCTTCCTTTGTACTCAAACTTCATCACATTTCCCTTATCGGTTCTCACCCTATAGGTATTGCAAAGTGTGGCCTGACATCATCAACCAAACAAAATGTGATCCAATAATGGGCCTTGCTTAAAAGCATTCATAGTAGCTCGAGATTGAGGTGTTAATTCTTATAACTTATATTTGAAGTTCTATGTTGCGGATCTATGGCTTATGATTTTGATGATAACAAACATTCTTTTTCTCTATGACTGCTTTCTACTAACGTTTCAGGTCCACACTATCAGACTGCAATCTGGAACCTGCTCAAGATTGGGTAGACTAAGCCTGTGTCAGTTTGTAATCTTTTTCTTTTCTTGAGTCTATTGTATTTGGTGCGGCATCTGATGATTTATATCTTAGAAGATTTTCTACTGTGCCCTAAAAGTTTTCTATTTTTGGTAACATCGTCCGGGACGATCTGACAAAAGTAGAAACCCTAATTAGGGCATCCTCTTTAAAGCAGTCGTTTTTATGAAAAACACATCGTCCTGGACGATTTTATATCGGCCAGGACGATCGGCTCAATTCAGCAAGAATCTGCCACCATATCTACTTAGGAAAATCTTATTTTTGGATATCGTTCTGGTATATCGGCCTGGACTATAAAATATCGTCCTGGCCAATCCAGAGCAATTTTTCCAAAATTTCTCATGCTATTTTGGAAAGCAATTAATGGGGATTTTGTCCAGGCCGATCGCAAGATCATCCAGGACGATTAGATATCGTCCAGCTTCATTTCAGGGCGATATTCAGGATGATTTTCCTCATATTTGAACTAATCAGCCAGGACGATATGCCTATCATCCTGGACGATAATGGCGGCAACTTGCATTAATGAGCTCGTTTTGAGAGCTTCTATTTAAGCTATGGCATGGCACTTTGTAAGTGTTTTTGGCAGCCATTGTAGCTTCGTTCTTGTGGGGGAAACTTGAAGAGAGAGCATGAAAGGGAGAGAGGAAAGGGTGGAGTTTGAGAGGGAGAAGATCCTGTGAGGGGGAGGAACTCAAGGGAGT
>NW_021573316.1:114882-131990 GCF_001605985.2 Dendrobium catenatum
TTTTTGCATTTTTGTTTTGTTTATTCCTTTGAAATTTCTTGTTATTCGTGAAAAGTAGTACTTTTTTCTTGACTCACACACACACCACTCACTTTTCTAAAATGACAAACCTCCTACTTATATTTCATTTCTTGACAAAATCTTTCGAGTAAGCTTATGTTTGACTTCTCTGTAAAACAGTCAACGGAAGGCAAACTCATATTTTTTAATTCTCCAATCTCTACTTTCCCAAAAGCAAGGTTATTTTACTTTTGCATTCCAAAATCTTGCAATCATTATTTTAAATTGGATTTTTGAAACTGATTTTTTTTCTTCCCCTACATTTTTTCATCCGCATAGAAATCTTTTGCAAGATTGTTGAATCCACCTTAAAAATTTCTTAATCAAGTTGTTCGGTGTATGTCATAATTTTGGATTTACTTTCTTTTGAAAATATAAGAAAGAAAGCATATTTTTTGAAATAATTAAAAAAAAGTGGCCAATGATGCCAAACTCAAAGAATGCGCAATGACGCCAAATTGTTTGAAAAAAAAAAAATAACAAAGTGTATTAAAATCAAGAGATGCGTTAAAGAGCCACTTCAAGCTGATTTAAAGGGCATAAAATGAGCCCAACAAAAAAATATGCTTATTTTTTTCTTATCTACTAAAACCTTAAGAAAATCCTTCGATATGTTCGGGAAACTTGTGCTTTGAAAATCTCTGGTTCCTGATCAACCAATTCTGGTATGCCATTGATCTTTATATTAGATATGTTTTATGAAAGTAGGTTTTAAAAACATTAATGTTTCTTTTTCCCATTTATTCCTTGACTTTGGAATAATTTGTATTAAAAAAGTTTTTGATCCTATTAACAAGAACGAAGTTCACACATTGATATATCAACAATTATGAATTTCTAATCCTTTTCTGGCTACTGCCGTATGTCAAATCTAATTCTAACTAAATTGTTGTTGATTTAAAACTAAAAAGGTAACTTTCTCTTCTCTTTTAAGAATATTTGTTTGTCTTCCACTACGATCAGAAAACATTTTTTTGTCTTTGTTTATTTTTTATTTGTGTCTACTTCTCTTTTGATAATGTCAAGGCGGGAGAACGTATTATTTGAATTTTCGTTACCTGTTATCTGTAATTTGTATCTTGTTTTTCAAAAAGATTAAAAACAAACAAAATATTTTTCCATCTCTCTATTTTTTAAAAAGTGTCTATTCTGTGAGATTAGGAGAAATTTTACTGCCACTTTTTTTGAACAATTCAAATTGAAATGTTTTGCCACATTTCATCAAACAAGGCGGAGATTGTTACGGTTCTATGGCCTTATGATTTTGATGATAGCAGAGACTTCTTTGTCTTCGTTAGTGATGGCTTTCTACTAACGTTTTCGGTCCCACACTATGCAGACCTGCAACTGAAGACCTAGCTCAAAAAGATTGGCGGGCTATTAGAACTAAGCCTGTGGCAGTGTTGTAATGGCTTTTTCCTTTCTTGCAGTCTATTGTTTGGTGTGCGGCATCTGAATGAATTTGATATCTTGGAGGTAGATTTTCTACTGTGGCCTCTTAAAGTTTATCTTATTTTTGGTAAACTGTTCCCGGGACACATATCTTATAAGATCGTCCTGGACGATGCTGACAAAAGTAGATGAAATCGGCGCGTGAATTGTAGGGCATCCTCTTTTAAAGGCACGTCGTTTTTATGCGAAAACACATCGTCTCTGGACGATTTTTATAGGATTTTGTATCGGCCAGGATGATCGGCTCAATTCAGCAAGAATCTGCCGTCATATCTACTTAGGAAAATCTTATTTTTGGATATCGTCCTGGTATATCGGCCTGGACTATAAAATATCATCCTGGCCGATCCAGAGCAATTTTTCCAAAATTTCTCAGGCAGTTTTGAAAAGTAATTAATGGGGATTTCTTCCAGGCCGATCGCAAGATCGTCCAGGTCGATCGCAAGATCATCCAGGATGATTAGACATCATCCAGCTTCATTTCAGGGCGATATTCAGGACGATTTTCCTCATATTTGAACTAATCGGCCAGGACGATATGCCTATCGTCCTGGATGATAATGGCAGCAACTTGCATTAATGAGCTCATTTTGAGAGCTTCTATTTAAGCTATGGCATGGCATTTTATAAGTGTCTTTGGCAGCCATTGTGGCTTCGTTCTTGTGGGGGAAACTTGAAGAGAGAGTTTGAAAGGGAGAGAGGAAAGGGTGGAGTTTGAGAGGGAGAAGATCCTGTGAGGGGGAGGAACTCAAGGGAGTGTGGTGGGGGATTCACACGGTTGCTCCGGCGAACTCGCACCTTAGTACCTTCGGATTCAAGGCTTGTCTTGAGGGAAGTTCACCAAAGAAGAAGATCTCTTTGGTGTCAAAGGACCCGGCGACTCCGCCGCACCGGGGAAGGTGGAAGTGATTTTGTAAGGGCTTCTCCACCTAGCTGTGGGGGCTAAAGGAGAGACACTTTTGTAGTGCAATACTTGGAGGGTGCCTCCAAGGAGTGGACCTAGGTCAAGGTTTGACCGAACCACTATAAATCCGGTGTGTTCTTTTCTTATTATTGCTTCCGCATTATTTAATTTTTGCACCTTGTTTTCTGTGGTGATTTTGGTTTGTATTTTATCTTTGGTTTTAAAATTGTCTAATTCACCACTCTCTCTATTTAGCCTTGGGCCAGTTCATAAGGGCTTAACATCCCTAACGAACTTTCAAGTGTTTTTAGAGAACTTTCTAGTGTCATCTGAGAACTTTCATTCTATACATACGAAGTATGGTTAATTACATATTTTAAAAATATATATATGCGCTTAAAAAAGAAGACAACTGGTATGTTTAAGATGGAACAAAAATAGTTGCCAATTTACTCTCATTTGTGAAGCCTAAGAGTTGCCTTCAAAAGAAAAGTTGAAGGTCTTGAAGAGGTGAGATAGATGTGATTTGATGTAGGTGTAGTTGATGTTGATTTAAAGGCAATAATTGAGCTACTTGGAAGGTCAAAAATCACACTCATTTATTTTTATTTTTCTTAAATCAATTATATATTTTTAAAACTAATATAACTTAATGGTTATGCAATAAAATAATGCTTATTATTTCCATGTGTTATGGATATTAGCTGACTCTATTATTATTGAATTTGTTGTGATCGCTTTCTATAGTATCTATAATATTTGAATATTATTTAAATCATATTTTATCATTGTTGTAACCTACTCAAATTTTGTTTCATCATTATTTAACCCATGTTCAATTGAATTTATTGTATTATACCTATTGTACTCAATTTTTACTATATCTACCATGTTCAAAAACTATAATTGATTGTGTTATAGGTGTTGTTAATGCATGCAATGTTATATTTTACTATTTTATAAGTTCAAACTTTCTTTAAATTGGCAATTCTATTATTTTATAAAATTTTCTAGCAACATCTTAGATGAACCTTTATTTGAAGCATATTCTAACTTTGATAAAAAATTGTGTGAATAAGAATGATTAGTATTCTACTAAGATTTGAATAAAATTCAATCATAGTTAAAATCTTGTATAATAGTTCCAAGAGAAGTGCTATGGTTTTTAGTTCTACATAAGAAAGGGGTTCATTATACTTATATTCAAGTCATTAAAGATATGTATGCAAGATCTATTACTTTTTGCTCTCAAAGTTCATATAGGTTGTTAAACCTATAGAATGAACTTGAGGCAAACCAAGAGGGGGTGAATTGGTATTTAATTTTTTCAAAAAAAAAAATATTTTTATACTTTTTCCAACACTAAAATTATATATTTTCAACAGTGGATGCGAAAGTGAATAAATTCATAAAAACAAACAAATAAGAGTTTTCAACCATATAGTAAATCATTGAAAAGTGCAAAAATTAAAATGTGAAAAAAGTAAAAAGAATGAACACATCAAATTTTATAGTGGTTCGGTCAAATATAACCTACATCCACTCCCAGTGGCCTCTGCTCTAGGTGTTGAACTAAACCTTTTAGTTTAGCCCTCACAGTTAGGCAGATAAACCCTTATAAAATATCTCCCACCAATCTAGTGCAGTAGAGTATCTTAAATCTCTTTCTCCCTCCTAGTGAAGGAAGAGAACCTAAAATCATTTTTCTCCCTAATAGAGATGGCAGAGAACAAATAATCCTTTTACACCCACATAAAGTTGGCAGAGAAATAAGATCTATTATTGAAGAATGTCTCCTCGAAGCCTCCTAATAATCAAAGTAGAGACTTGAAAATTATTTAAAAGAACTTTGCTTGGAGTAAGCTTGTAAAGCTCTCATAACTCCTCCTCATAAGAACTCTCCCAAAGCTCTCCTCAACACTATCTCTCTCTAAGCTCCCTCTCAAGTAATCTCATTAGTAAAAAGATGTTTAACAAGATAATATAGGAGTTTAAATGGAAAGCCTCCAAACAAGCCCTAAATTTAAATTTGCCACCAAGGATTATCCCGTATGATCATTAGATCATCTTATATGATTAGTACAAAATATATTTACCAGATAGTGTAAACTGCATTGGTTTGTATGATCAGTTTAAGAGATTTTACTTATCATCTGATACGATCCTGCGATCATCTTGTACGATTAGTTCAATAGATTGTATTAATCATTCATCATGACAAGAGACAATGGGCAACGATTGAACATCATCCCACATATCTCTTGAGTCATATAGTATGATCATACTATATAATGTGATTGAGGAATTAAACCATAATTAGTCTCCTAATTACATGATCAATTTAGGCATGATTTTCACAAATCATCCAGTACGATGTATATCGTACTATGTGATTAGAAAAAATTTAAATTTTAAAATATTGCATAATTTCTAATAAGCGATTAAATATTATTATTATACCTGATTTTCATGAATGATTAGGATCATTAAGTATGATTAGTTTATCAATCTCAATTAATAAAGGGTGTCCTAATTAGGGTTTTTTTATTAACGGGCCATATAATATGGTATAAATTATACTGTATAATTAGTTCTTAGAATAGAAATTTTTTAAATCACCAATTCACTCCCTTGTGTGTGTTTGTAAGGTTACTCATCTTAGTATCCACCATTAATTTGACTTGACTCAAGAAAGGTAAAAGTACATTAAAGTTAAAATTATAAATAGACTTAACCCTAGTCTACCCAATCTTGAGCTAATTGAAGTTATAAGTGAACGATGGACCTAAAATAATAGTGATCAGGGCAAAATAGATATGTAATAATCCAATTAATAGGAGATAGTAGTAAGAAAATAATAATGTTTGTTATCACCAAAATCACAGTACTTGAGTCTAGATTTATAACAATCTCTCCCTTTTTATGATAGCAAACACTGTTGTTTAAAGATATTCAAATTCTTTACTATTCTTTAATCTCCCCCATAGAAGGTGAATTTTTTAAAGTAAGGAAAGTAAATTTTTTTTATTTTAATTTTTAATATGAAATAAATACAATAAATAATTAGCAAAAATAAACATAAGCAAAGTACTAAACTGGCTTCATTTAAATAAGGATGTAAATAATTAAACAACAAACTGCTACTCCATCTTTTGACACCACAAAAAAAAGGAAACAACTAAAAAGAAAAAGACATAAATGAGAATAAAAACATACATACATCATTAAGTACATAATTATATAACAGTATAATAACTTGAAAAAATACATAGTAAACTAGAAAAAGGAAGAATTATGATCAAGTGGACGTGGTGGTGGTGGTGGCAGAAAGAATCAGTGAAGGGAGGCAAATTGTTCTCCAAACTAGGCCATATCCTTATCATGTTGTTGCTGCTACTAGGCTTCGTAGGAGTCAAAGAAAGCTAGGTCATGTTCTTGTTGCCGTTATTGCTCTATTACATAAGAGTATTGATCTCTCACTGATCAAACCTCTGAACTAGCTGATCAATCTAAGACTACTATCGCATAAGGACATGTGCAAGAATATATCCTCCTTCCTCTTTCACATGCTCTTCATGCATAGTGTGATGAAGAGTATTGTGAAGGACATGGAAGGAGCTATTAGAATAGAATATAGGGAGGTGATCATGTGGAGTGAGAAATTTAAGATTATATTTGGACTATGGGACAAAGGCTATTAGATGTCATAAGGCAAGGTAAGGCATTATGTTGTGGCAAGGAACTCGAATACAGGTTAGGTTGTCAAGATAGAGAATGATAAGATCAGCCAAAATTAAAGTCAATGTTAGCCATGATGTAGTATGTGGCTAGTGAGAAAACATGGGTAATGTTAATCCGATCCCCAACTTTATGAATGATTGAGTTATGAAGGATATGATGAATGATTCGAGCATCCTAGACTAATGTATTAACTTGGGCTATATGATAGTTAACATTGGTTTCCCTAAACATGTTGTTTGTACGGGTCTAATTATAGTCAGGATATGAGCCTAAAATATAAATTTTGTATCCAGCAGTTGAAAGGTAAAGAAATTCATGTAAGTCTTCATAAGTGATTTCTACAAGTCTTTTATTAACATAAGATTGTAGGGCATTAACCTTAGTGTTAATTCAAATGCTTCAAAAAAATTCAAATAGAGGTTTAAAATTGAACGAAAGGGAAGGGTGAGGATGAAACCAAGAGTTATGCAGTAAAAAACATTGAATACCTGAAAAGTTCAAAGCCTCTTGATTGACGATTTTGGATAAGGTAATTCCAAGAACTTTATAATGACTATAAGTTGCTTCATTAGCTTCCTCAATAATTCTAGGATCTTGACCAACATTCACTCACCGGAGGCCTCTACTATAGGTATTTCACTAAACCTTTTAGTGTTTCTCCTTTAGCCCCATAGTTAAGTGAAGAAGCCTTTATAAAATCACTTCCACCAACTCGATGCAATAGAGTAACTTAAATCTTTTTCACACTCTTATTGAAGGTAGAAAACTTGAAATCCTTAATCTCCCTCCTGGAGATGATAGAGAACCAAGAATCTGTTCACTCCCTCCTAGAGTTGGATAAAATAAAGATTTATTAATGAAGAATGCCTCCCCGGAGCCACCCAAGAATCAAAGCATAGACTTGAATAAGATTGGAAGGAACTTTGCTAAGAGAAACCTTGTGAAGCTCTCATAACTCCCCTTCACAAGAACTCTCTCACTTCTCTCCCAAAGTTATCCTCAACTCTCTCTCAAAGCTCCATCTCAAGCAAACTCAACAGTAAAAAGATGTCTTATAAGATAATGTAGGAGTTTAAATAGAAAGCCTCTAAAGAAGCCTTAAATTTTAATTTTCCTTCAAGGATCATCTTATATAATCGTTAGAGCATCTTGTACGATTTGTATAAAACAGCATTGTCAAATAGTGCTAACTTCATTAATATATACGATTAGTTCAAGAGATCTTATTAATCAACTCGTATGATCCTGCAATCATCCTGTATAATTATTTCAAGAGACTATATTAGCTTCTAGTACGATAAGCGATGATGCACGATGATTAAATATCGTCCCATGCATCTCTTGGGTCATATAGTATGATCATCCTGTATGATATGATTGAGCAATTAAACACTAATTAGTCTTCTAATTACATTATCAATTTAGGCATTATTTTTACAAATTATCATGTATGATGTATATTATACTATACGATTAGAGAAATATTTGAATATTAAAATATTGCCTAATTATTGATTTGCGAGTGAATAATGTGATTATACAATATCGTTTTGTATGATTAGGATCATTTAGTTTGATTAGTTTAATCTATGTCAGTTAATAAAGGGCACCCTAATTGGAGTTTTTTTGTTAACTGATCGTCCAGTACGATATAAATTGTATTGTATGATTAGTTCAAAAATTATAAATTTAATTAACTCATCAACTCACTCCCTTGAGACTGTGTGTGCAAGGTTACTTAGCTTAAAATATACTATATACTTGACTTGACTCAAAAAAGTTAAAAGTATATTGAAGTTGAAATTAGAAATAGACACAACCCTAGTCTACCCAATCTTAAGGTGATTGAAGTTGCAGGTAAACGGTGGACCTAAAATGTTACTGAGTAGGGAAAAATAGATATGCAATAAACCAATTGATAAGAGATTGCAATAAGGAAACAATAATGTTTGTTATCACTAAAATCACAGTACTTGAGTCCTGATTTGTAGCATAGTTTGACCAAGTATTTTTATATTTTAGTTAGATTACACAAGGATCAGCCTTAAACCCACATCTTTTTGCTTTAGCCATGGATGTTCTCACTAGACATTTCAAAAAGGTTATACTCTTATGAATGCTTTTTGATGATGATATTCTTCTTATTGATAAGAATAAAGAGAGCATTTAAGGTAAACTTTAATTATGGAGGTCAACCTTAGAATCCAAAGGCTTTCGTTTGAGTATATTTAAAATTGAATGTATAAAGTGTAATTTAGTAATAATAGATCTAATTATGAGATTTTGACTTTGGATGATCAAGTCATTAATAAGAGTATATGTTTTAGATATATTTGGTCTATTGTTCAGAATGATAGTGAAATTGATGAGGATATTATTAGTAGAATTCAAGTTGGATGGTTGAAGAGAAGGAATGCATCAGACTAGTTGTGTGATAGAAAGTCCCTCTCAAACTTGAGGAAAAATTTTATAAGATGGTAGTGAGACCTGCAATGCTTTATGGTGCAGAATGTTGACCATTAAAATAGAAGCATAATATTTAGTTAAGTGTTGCAGAGATGAGTTTGCTCAGGGGGTTGAGTAGCTTTACTCTTAGAGATAGGAAACAAAATGAGCATATATGTGAAAAGGTTGGAGTTGCTCCAGTGGAAGATAAGGTTAGAGGTAGTCACCTTAGATGGTTTGGTCACATAAAATGACGGCCTTCTGATGACCCGATTAGGAAAGTGGATGTATTAGATTTGTCATATGTTAAGAAAGGTAGATGATGACCTAAAAAGACTTGTTCAGAAAATATTAGAAATTACATTTCTTTACTAGATTTAGCTGAGAATTTGACTCTTAATATATAGAACACAATAGAGAAAAAAGATTTATGTTGCCGACCTCACAAAGTGGGATAAAAACATGTTTTTGTTATTGCATATGCTTTAATCAACTTTGATTGAACTATATTCGAATTATATTTGAATGTTAAGTCAAATTTTCTAATCATAAGGAAAAATCTATAATTTATTTTAAATAAAAAATATTAATTATCACAACAACCGATGGTTAGTGCCATAATAATGTGTTTTTTAGTATTCGGTGACTTGCAAAACTGCATCCATTGGGTTGAATTTAATAATGTAGCCATTAATTACTAGTCAAGAGAACATGTGATGTAAAACATAATTTTATATTATTTGAAATTATATAATATATGCATAAACATTTTTTTTAAATATCTTAGTAATATAATATTTTATCATAAATTTTACAATAATTATTTTTATTAATTAGAAAAAAATTCCTGAGAAAGATTTATATTTTAATTTTAAATTTGGGCAGCATATTTAAAAAAAATTATAAAATTGTATTTTATCAATTAAATTATAATTTGTTTGGTAAGAATTTTTATTTATGCATTTATTTATTTATTAGTTTTAAATAAATATTTTATTGTTTAGTTATTTTATGATAAATTTCTTAAGAAACTTCTTTATTATTCCAATAATTTTCAGAAAAAAAAAAATATTCTAAATAATCTAATTTATTTATTTTTAAAATAAATATCAAACAATGCGTCATGGCGTGCTTTCCACATCACACGGAAAAGTCGCCTAATATTTTTCTACCAACAAACAACCTAAATAAGTACAAATCAGCACCACCGAGCCATAACTCCTAAGTTGCTTTGGCCAACATAAACTTTACCCCATTTGACTGAACAAACCTTGCTCCCAGCCATGGCGGATACCAACCCATCTCCCCACGTCGTCGTCGTCTCAAGCCCTGGCATGGGTCACGTCACCCCAGTCGCCGGGTTAGCCAAGCTCCTCGTTCTCCGCCACCACTTCACCGCCACCTTAGTCACTTTCTCCGACCTCCGCTGTTCTCTCCCTTCCTCCATCTCCACGATTCAACTCCCTACCCCTCTCCTCGAAGACCTTCCATCCAACACTCACTTCGTCACCCGCATATGCCTCACCATAGCCCACTCCGTCTCTCCCCTCCGTGAAATCCTCATCTCTCTCCGGCGAACCACCCGCATCGCCGCCGTCATCTTCGACCTCTTCGGAAGCGACTTCCTTTCCATGGTAAAAGAGTTCGGCATCCCAAGTTATCTTTTTATAACCTCCAACTATTTCTTCCTTTCTTTCATGCTCCACCTCCCTACACTCGAAGAGACCACCACCGGCGAGTTTCGAGACCTATCGGAGCCACTAAGACTGCCAGGTTGTGTTCCATTAAAAGGCGAGGATTTTTTGGAGCCTATGCAGGAGAGGGAGAGTGCGGTCTGTGCTTGGGTGGTTCACATATCAAGGAGCTATGATCTTTTCGATGGAACTCTAGTGAACAGCTTCGAAGCCATTGAAGCCGACGCCGCCAAGTTTTATAAAAAGGTGAAATTGACTTACATTGATTTTTAAGTAAATACTTATCATGTATCAAGCTAAGAATTTTTTTTCTACAACAGAGGGGCGATGGGAAGCCTCATGTCTGGCCCATCGGGCCACTTACGTGGTCCGGTTCAGATATGGGTACAGAGGAGTCATGGCATCAGTGCATCGAATGGTTGAATCAACAGCCGAGTGAGTCCGTTGTGTTCATTTGTTTTGGGAGCGGAGGTACTCTTTCATTAGAGCAGACACAAGAGCTTGCCCTCGGACTGGAGATGAGCGGGCAAAGATTCATATGGGTAGTGCGAGTGCCGAATGACACGGATCTGAGCAGTAGTAGTTATTTTAATCCAAAGCAGAACAGTGAAGATTGTTTTGGGTTTCTTCCAGAAGGATTTGTGGAGAGGACAAAAGAAAGGGGGATGATGGTGAACTCTTGGGGCCCGCAACGAGAGGTGCTGAGTCATCATGCGACGGCTGGGTTCGTCTCACACTGTGGGTGGAACTCCACGCTAGAGAGCCTTATGAATGGTGTGCCGATGATCGCATGGCCGCTTTATGCGGAGCAGAGAATGAACGCAGTTCTGCTTGTGGAAGGGGTGAAGGTGGCACTGAAGGCCAAGGTGGGAGTGAATGGGGTGGTGAGAAGGGAGGAGGTGGCGAAGGTGGTGAAGGAGTTGATGGAAGGTGAGGAAGGGAAAGTTGTGCGGCGAAGAATGCAAGAGATGAAGGGAGAGGCGGCGAGGGCTGTGGGAAAAGACGGGTCTTCTTACAAGGCTATAGAGGACATGGTTAGTCTTTTGGAAGATTCAGCTGTGGCATGAGTGATTTGATTTTCTTGCTCGGCCACTTCTTAATTGTTATCCAAAAACTAATGTTCATTTTATCTTTGTGATAATTATTGTACGTTTCTTATAGTTTGTAATAGTTCTGAGATGATAAGTAAATTAATAATATAAAAAATGCATGAAATCAACATCTTTTTGAGTTTGATTTAAATGATGATGAAAACTATTCGATATAAATTGAAGCAAAAGTTTTTTTTTTTTTTTTCCCCAAAAAAAAAAACTTTCTGAAGCATCAACAAACACCGAACTTTTAATGAAGAAACTAACTTTTTGGTGAATAAAGATGTGCTAAAATTTATGTAAGCAAAGTAAAAAATTATTTGGCGTGCTGAATACAGACAATGATGCCCATACGAAATCTGCAGCTCTTGGAATTTTGACAAGTATCCAGCAATCATTGCATTTTAGAAATCCTGTGAATATATATATATATATATATATATATATATAATAGTAATAAATTACAAGAAAACTATCATTTAAGAATATAATTTTTAATATATAGATATGTATATATCCCAAACTTAATTTTATCATTCCATGAAGTCAGAGATTTAATCAAAGAAAGAAATGTTAGAACATTTTGCTTTGAAAATCTTAAAATAACTCAAAACTAGTTGTAGGACACCGTTGAGCTCCAAAAGCATCAAAGTTGAATTTAAAACAACATAAAATATCTCTGAGGACCACTAAAAGTTTTAATCAAATAGTGCGAGCATAAAATTAGGCCCTAACAAGGCCTGGCGATCGATCAAATTGACTCGCTAGTGCTGGCACATACTCGCAACTCGCACGTAAGGGGCACATGCTCAACTTCCCTAATTAAAATATAGATCTTTTTAAACTTTTTTATTTATTAACATTTTTTCAAAAAAGAAAAATATAACTTTGTATCTTAAAATTTTTTAAATTTTTTTAAACTTTTGGTAAATTTTTAATTAAAAAAAAACATATTCATCATTATTATTTTTAATTAAATATTTTCCTCTTTTATGTAAAAAGGAAAAAAATGGATTATTTGCTATTAAAATTTGTAAAAATTATGAAAATTCAGGAAAAATGTTTAGAAACTATACTCTTCTAGACCTATAAATGCCCCTTGGGGGCGAGGGAAAAGCATGGTTCTCCTAAGTCGCTCAATAAAGTTTCTCCCATAAATTTGGGAAATAATTGATTTGCAAAAATTGGAGGTCCTTGATGCCAATAAAAGCACGATCCTCAGATGCATGCTCTAGTATTCCTATTTAAATGGGGACAAGAGTATCCTACAGGAGTCTAAAGACTATTAATAATGATAAAGGCTTAATCCTCTAACACAGGCTCCAATCTTCCTCTATAAATGGGGCAAAGATTATCATGTAGTAGTCTAAAGACTGATAATAGTGGTAAAGGCCTAGTCCTCTGATGAAGGATCTTGTCTTCCTTTTTGAAAGAGGCGAAGTCTATCTTGTAGGAGTCTAAAGACCATCAACATTGATAAATGCCCAACCTCTAACACAAGCTCCAGTCTTTCACTATAAAAGGGGTGAATATTGTTCTACAAGAATCTAAATATCTTCAAAAAAAGTGATAAAAGTAGAGATAACCCAAAGGAGGTAATCAGGTGGTGTAGTGATGGTGGTGGTCGAGAGGCGGCACTCCAACAGAGATAGATGGTCTAATGGAGGTAAGCATACGACATGTAGTGATGGTGGTGGTCGCTTGGGCATCTTGGAGTTGGCAGCTTGCTGTAATGTTGTATTGTTGTTTATGCATGTTGTATTGTAGTTGATGCTTTGTTGATAGTTATGTAAGCATATATTCTTATCATGTTATGTTGTTATGGAATATGGAGAATAGAATGAAATTTTGCAATATTTATGTGATAGTATCATAGTGATGATGTCTATTTGAATTGTTGATTTTATGAGTATAATTTTATATTTTTTTGTTTAGATGTAGGATTCTAATACATTTATTACGAGTAATCCTTCTGAACATAATGAGCATGGGCATGTTCCTACTGATAATGAAGTGGAATGTGATAGTGATGAGTTGAACAATTGTATTCCAAGAGATGAGGGAAGTGTTTATAAAAAGAAAAGGAGGTTGACTTCTATGGTATGGGGACATTTTGAAATGTTGTCACTTGCAGATGATGGCAAACATCGTTGCAAATGTAAGAAATGTGGTGCAACATACTTATGTGATAGTAAAAATGATACAGGAAATTTAAGACGTTACTTGCATAACTGTAAGAAAAAGAACTCTCATGATATTGTTCAACTTATACTTCAAAGTAACTCAAGCACATCTATTTCGATGATTGAAAATAAATTTCATTATGAAGAATTTTGTAGCTTATTTACTGCATTTATAGTGAGGCATGATTTACCATTTTAGTATGTGGAGTGGGCAAGTTTTAGAACATTACTTCATTACTTACTGCTTGATTTGTAGTTTGTTTCTAGAAATATGGCAAGAAATGATTGCAAGAAGATGTTTATTAAGAAAAAAGCTCAAATCCAAGCCCTTCTATCTGGTTGTAAGGGTAGAGTTTCTTTAACTTCTAATTTATGGATTGTCATCAACACAGATGATTTTCTTTGCTTGATTGCACATTTTATTGATAATAACTGGAGGTTGTAGAAAAAAGTGATAAATTTCAGTTTCATGCCACCGGCCTCCACATGATGGACTAGCATTATTTGATAAACTTCAACAAGTTTTGGTTGAATGAAAATTTGATTGCAAGCTTTTTAACATCACTTTAGACAATGCTTCTGCAAATACTGTTTCCGTTTATTTTCTACGAAACCATTTGAATTTGAAAAATGGTCTTCTGTGTAATGGTCAATTTATCCATATCAAGTGTTGTGCATATATAATAAATCTTATTGTGCAGGAAGATTTGAAAGAAATTGATTCATCTGTTATGAAGGTGTGTGAGAGCATTAAATATGTCAAGGGTTCTCAATCAAGAAAACAAAAGTTTCTTGAATGTGTGAGTCAAAGTTTTCTTGAAGATAAGAGAGGCTTAAGGCAAGACGTACCAACTAGATGGAATTCAACTTTTATTATGTTGGACAATGCAATTTACTTCAGACGTGCTTTTATGTATTTAGAGTTGGGTGACTCCAACTACAAGTGTTGCCCTACAAATGTTGAGTGGGAGAAAATGGTGATGTTTTGTGCATACCAATTTCCACTGTGGCATCCGAAAGTTCTTTTAGCAATAGTGGTCGAGTTCTCGACCAATATCGAAGTTTATTGAAACATGATATTTTGGAAGTGTTGGTATGCACAAAAGATTGGTTGTACAGTGAAAAAGGTAACAAATATTACTTTATTGAATTTTAGTGTATAACTAGTACTGTAAAAGGTAACAAATTCATATTGCTTCTTTTGTAATAGATACAAAAGATCCAGAGCTTGATGCAATGACAGATGACATAATGAGTTTAGATTTCGACAGAAACCAAACGAGAGTTATGAACGACTCAGTGAATTTAGCATCTTAGCCTTTTGATACATTGGTCTAGTGTTCTAATTTATGTTGAAACAATCAAGATTACTCATTGAACATTTTATGGACTTTGGAGACATTATTCTTCACTGCTTTATGTTATTACTTGTTATTTGTTAAGCATGTTGCTGATCGATGGTGGCTTTATATTTCATTGTTTCGATTAATTTCTTCTTCTCTGCTAGTGTTAGTCTATTTTATGTTAATTTAAATGGTTGTTGTTATGAATATTCTAATAGCTAATGTTGGTATAAGAATTTGGTTTAATGCTATTGCCGGTGTTGGTATAATGGTGTTGCCAGTATAACTGTTGGTGGCTTTCTCATTTACTGTTATTGTGAGATAACTGATGTTGGTATAAATGTATAATGGTGTCATTGGTGTTGGAGTTGGAGTGTTGGACTGTTAGACCGTTGTCAATTGATTGTTGTCTTCCTAATAAGTTTTATTTGTTGTTGTCCTACTGATAGTGTTGCAGATGGTATGACTGATAGTAATTTGTTTTGTTGTTACTTGTTGCTGTCGTGCTGATAATTTTTTTAATATTGCTTGAATGTTTGGGCTCTGAGAACTGAGAATCTGAGATGCATACTCATTACTCTTATTGGGTTTTAAGAACTGAGATGCATACCCTGCAATAGTGTAATGGGCTATATGGTATTGATTATTGAGTCATTGACTAATGACTAATGAGGTTGCTAACATGCTATTGTTTGCTAACATGCATACCATGCATAGGGCTATATGGTATTGAGTATGAGGCTCTGAGCTTTAGCTTATAACTGCTGAACTGCTGATAGATGTTGGATTTTAAGGTTTTCAATACTTCTATCTTTTGTTGCATGTTATTAAGGTTTATTGGCGATGATGAAGAACTTGGTGAAGTTATGCATCAGTTGCCACTACAGGAAAAACGTCATTTTCCAGCGGCCATTTTCGTCGGAAAATGACCAAAAATCCGTCAGAAATTTGGATTTCCGGCGGAAATATGTCCGCCAGTTTCACGCGCGTCGTAAAAGGACTTCCGGTGCAAAATAATACGACGAAATTATTTTCGGCGCATTTCCGACGGAATTTTCGCTGGAAAAATATTTCTTCAAAATTTTTCTTCGTCGAAAATTTTATGAAAAAAAAAAACATTTACGTACACACAACAGTTAGATGCAACCGAGTTATAAATTGGTAAAAGATTAAAAAAATAAGAAATTTACATTATTTTGAGCAGATACTATTTAATTGAATAAAAAATTACCAATTTATAACTTTGGATGGCACATTTTCTGTTCTTGTTGCAGATGATGTTTCTTTGCTAGGTTCACCCTAAGCCTACGGCTTTCGTTGCTAGACTGCTAGTAGTCAACAAATTGTTGCATTTATTTATTTTTTCTTTTACAACCTTGCTGTTTAAATTATGTAAAGAGTGAAAGACAAAAAAGGAGCTCGCTAGCTTGCCACTTTTAGTTAAATTGTATTTCTATTTTTATAATATTTTTCTATAACTTATATTCTTGTAAGTTGTAATAATGTAAAGGGTGTGAGGAAAGGGTGGAGTTTGAGAGAGGGAGAAGATCCTATGAGGGGGGCTCAAGGGAGAGTGGAGGGAGTTCCACACGATTGCTCCGGCAAACTCGCACCTGAATACCATTGGATTCAAGGCTTGTCTTGAGGGAAGTTCACCAAAGAAGAAGATCTCCTTGGTGTCAAAGGACCCGACGACTCCACCGCACCGAGGAAGGTGGAAGTGATTTTGTAAGTGCTTCTCCGCCTAGCTGTGGGAGCTAAAGGAGAGACACTTTTGTAGTGCAATACTCGGAGGGTGCCTCCGAGGAGTGGACGTAGGTCAAGGTTTGACCGAACCACTATAAATCTGGTGTGCTCTTTCTTTATTACTTTCGCATTTAATTTCTGCACTTATTTTATTGTGGTGATATTGGTTTTGGTTTGTGTTTTGATTTAAAGATTCTTCTTTTCCAATTCACCTCTCTCTTTATTAGTCTTGGGCCAGTTCATAAGGGGCCTAACATCCCTAACGAACTTTTAGTGCTAACAGGTACAAATAGGTCCATGTGAAGGATTAGTGGCCTATAAGTGTTTACATCCTTGATTGAATGAAATGATGATTTACTTATTTTCTTAGTTGGAAGGCATCACATAAATGGCTTTAGTGAAGTTTAACTTAGGTATGCTTCTAACTAAGTTTTTTTAAGTGATATTCC
>NW_021573316.1:133410-138879 GCF_001605985.2 Dendrobium catenatum
GTGATACACAATCTATCCCAAATCTCCTTACTAGTAGTACAGGTGGACACTCTCATGTAGTCTTCTGATTTCAATGCGAAAAAGAAACAATTCAAGTATTTGGTATTTAATTATGCAAGTTCCCTATCCTCATTGCTCCATTCATTAAGTTGTAATTTAGTTTTAATGTCATTCAAAAGTTGAAAAGGTGTAATGTAACCTTCTTGTACCAACATCCACATGCGTAATCTATAGATTATAAAAATGTAGAAATTCAAATTTTCCAAAAATCAAACGGTATATTTTAAAACAAGGGTGAATGGGTTATGGAACAACCCTCCACAGTGTTGCCGTTACCAAAATGTGTCATGATCATTTTTCTCAAGGGTTTCTAAAACACGATTTTTGAAACCCTGTTGTGATACCACTTAAACGTACGAGATGCGCTAAGAGGGGCGGTGAATTGGTATTTTTAAAATTAAATCTTATATAGGAGTTCTATTTTTTTAATTTTTATTTATTTCAAAAGACGACTTAACTAATCAAATGCGGAAGATAATAATTTGATAATGATTGCAATAATGGTGAGGAAATTTTAAATCATATAATGAAATACTAAAATCAAATTTTCACCAAGTAGTTATAGTAAAGTTAAATGCAAGAAAAGTAAAATGCATAAAATGGAAAAAGACCCACTTTGTTCCCACCACACTCTGATCTTTAGGTCTCTTGACTAATTCCCATACATCATTCCTAATAAATTGGATCAGCTCTTCTTGCATCGCTAGGATCTATAATTCATTTCCTAAAGCTTGATCTATACTTGTGGGTTCTATCATAGAGATAAATATAGAATGACTAACATCTTTCCTAAGTTTGTGCCTAATTCTCACCCCATTATATGGGTCTCCTAAGATTAATTCTTTTTTATGACTAGAAGAATACCTCTAATCTCTACGCAGTGGTTCCTGATGTTCTATGTTATCTCCTATGGTAATGGTTTCTACCTTTGAATGAGCTCTACCTCTTCTTTAAATTTTAGTTCAAAGGTCCTATCTGATTCATCAAATACTACATGGGTAGATTCTTCAACTACCACCCCTCTTATTGAAGATTTTATAGGCTTTACCTACAGATGAATAACCTATGAAGAAATCTTCATCAACCATAGGATCAAATTTTTCTAAGTGAGATTTCTCATTGATTAAGATAAAATATTTGCAACCAAAGAAGAGCAAGTGGGAAAGATTAGGTTTTTGATCCTTAAGGAGTTCATAGGATGTTTTATCCAACTTAGATCTAATGTTCACCTTGTTTAAAACATAATAAGATGTGTTTAATTTTATGCCCAAAAGTATCTAGGAAGAGTGTACTTAGCTAGCATTGCCTTAGCAGCTTCTACCAAGGTTCTATTTTTTCTCTCAGCTATCCCATTTTGCTGAGGAGTCCTAGGGGAAGAGAGGTTATGCTCTATTCTTATTTCTTAACAAAAAGATTCAAACTTTTCATTTTGAAACTATCAACCATGATTACTATGGATTGTTAAGATTTTACATCCTAATTTCCTTTGAATCCAAGTAGAAAAAGTTCTAAATTCCTCAAACAACTCACTATTATATACTAAGAATCTTACCCAAGTGAATCTAGAGAAGTCATCTATAATCACAAATCCATAATTTTTCCCATCTATGCTACATGTGCTTGTTGCGGATCTGTTTTCATAGTTTATGATTTTTATGATATCAAACACTCGTATTTCTCTACGACTACTTTATCTACTGACATTTCAGGTCCACACGATCAGGCTGCAATTTGGAACCAGCTCAAGATTGGGTAGACAAGGTCTGAGTCAGTTTGTACTCTTTCTTCTTTCTTGAGTCTATTATATTTTTGGTGTGGCTCCTGATGTTTTGTAACTTGGAAGATTTTCTATTGTTCCCTAAAGATTTCTATTTTTGGTAACATCGTTTGGGATAATATTTATATCGGCCTGGATGATCTGTACAAAAGCAAAAACCCTAATTAGGGCATCCTCAATAAAGCATCCATCATAAGCTGATCGGCCTGGATGATACTTGTATCGGCCAAGACGATAGGCTCAATTCAAAAATAATCAGTCGCCATAATCAGATTAAGTATTCTTTATTTTAGGCAATCGATCAAGAAGATATACACATCGTTCAGGACGATCTAACTCAATTAAGCCTAAATTAATCTGGTATATTTGGAAAGCATTAATGGCTAATTGATATGATCACATCGTCCGTGATGATCATAGGATTGACCAGGATGATGGCCTGGACGATTTACATCGGCCAGCATCTATTCCGGGCGATGATCAGGATGATTGAAATCGGTTTTAAACTAAACGTCCTGGACGATCATGATATCATCTAGGACGATGTAACCAATTTTCTTCTGATCGTCCCAAATCGTCCCAGGCTGATGAGCTTAATTTGTACTGATCGGACAGGACGATATGTCTATCATCCTGGACGACAAAGTTGGCAACTTGCATTAATGAGCTCATTTTGGGATCTTCTATTTAAGCTTTAGCAAGGCACTTTGTAAGTGTCTTTGGCAGCAATTGTAGCTTCGTTCTTTTGGGAGAAACTTGAAGAGAGAGCTTGAAAGAGAGTGAGGAAAGGGTGGAGTTTGAGAGAGGGAGAAGATCCTATGAGGGGGGACTCAAGGAAGTATGGAGGGAGTTCCACACGATTGCTCCGGCAAACTCACACCTGAATATCATCGAATTCAAGGCTTGTCTTGAGGGAAGTTCACCAAAGAAGAAGATCTCCTTGGTGTCAAAGGACCCGGCGACTCCGCCGCACCGGATAAGATGGAAGTGATTTTGTAAGTGCTTCTCCGCCTAGCTGTGGGGGCTAAAAGAGAGACACTTTTGTAGTGCAATACTCGGAGGGTGCCTCCGAGGAGTGGACGTAGGTCAAGGTTTGACCGAACCACTATAAATCCGGTGTGTTCTTTCCTTGTTACTTTCGCATTTAATTTCCGCATTTATTTTATTGTGGTGATATTGGTTTTGATTTAAAGATTCTTCTTTTCCAATTCACCTCTCCCTTTATTAGCCTTGGGCCAGTTCATAAAGGGGTCTAACATCCCTAACAAACTTTTAGTGCTAATAGATACAAATAGGTCCATGTGAAGGATTAGTGGCCTATATGTGTTTACATCCTTGATTGAATGAAATGATGATTTACTTATTTTCTTAGTTGGAAGGCATCACATAAATGGCTTTAGTGAAGTTTAACTTAGGTATGCTTCTAACTAAGTTTTTTTAAGTGATATTCCAAAGTGTTTTCATATTAGCATAAAATAGTCTCCTATTTCATAGCCAAGCGACATCCATTATTATTTTTAAAAATAAAGAACGTAAATTTTCAATGTAGTTAAGATCTAACATATAGACGTTATTTATCTATTTTCCTTCTAACACAAGTTTATCACTTAAGCTAATCAAACATTTGTTGGAAAGAAATTTTATATCAAATTCTTTGTCACATAACTGACTAATACTCAACAGATTATGCTTTAAACTATCAACTAATAAAATATTTTTAATTATAAAATTTTTAGAATTTCCAATGATACCTTATCCCACCACTTTCCTAGTGGTTTTGTCTCCTAAATTCACCATGTCTCCTGTCCTGGCTTTGAGTGTAATGAACTACTTCATATCTCTAGTTAGATGTCTTGAGCAGCCACTATTCAGGTACCACATGCTCTCACTTGTTCTTTTGTGAGAGCACCTTTATAATATCATTCTAAAATTAGATTTGGAAATCTAAGTGAGTTTAGGTTCCTCCTTATGCTTAAGGGAATGAGATGAATGCATATTATACTATAATGAATATAATTTAGATCTCCACACAAGATATGTCCTATGATGAATCATGCAATTACGAACTATATGACCTAGTATGTCACAAGAAAAGCACCTAATATCAGGGAATGGGTTCACTAACAGATATGGGTGGTGGTGCCTCTTCCTAAAGTTATGTGATGCATGCAATGCTGAGGGGTTATTCATTTGACCTAATGAGGGTGATGGTTTATTATTTTCAAGTGCTATAATTTTTGCTTGCAGAGCTTTATTTGCATATTCATAGCTTGCCACTTCCACTTTTAATTCATACTAACTACTATCTAAAAAACATGCAAGTTCATATAATTCCTTAAATTCTTTTTCTAGCTCAATATGTGATGTTTCAAAGAATTATATTCATCAGATAACTCAATATGCATCTTTTTTAATGCATCAAATTCACCAAGGTGAACATGTGATATATATCTAAGTCATAATGTTCTTTAACAAAATTAGCATACTCTTTTTTTACAGTACTAAGTCCGATGTTAAGGTTAGCATGCATTTTCTTTAATTTTCTATATGAATTATGATTTTTTTATAAATAACTAACAATTCTTCACAAGAAAGTTGACATACTTGTCTTGATCTGATAGATTAAGATTATTGTTAACCATTAGGCACAAATTCATTACCTCCTCCTCTACTTCTAACAATTCTAAGGTATAGTCTGCCCAAAATGCCTTCTACATCTTTAGCTTGCCCTTCTTATACTTTGGCTTCTCCTCACCCTTCTCCTTAGTTGGATTGGTCTTCACATTAGGGCAATCAGCTCAAAGGTGACCTGGGTTTCTACACTCAAAGCAAATTGTATCAGATGTAACTTTAGTATTCTTTGAGCTTTTACCTTTATTCTATTTATTTTGTTGGCACCTTTATTTTCTTTCAAAACATTCTTGAATTGATGGGTTATCAAGGCTATATCATCATCTTCCTCCGCTGCAAAACTGTCACTTTATAAATTATTTGCTTTTAGAGCCATCATTCACTCATTCTTGTTTCTCATACATCATTTTTCCTTTGACTCACTCCTTTCTCATAAGCAATGAGTGACTCAAGCAAATTGTTAATTGAATAAACATTTAAATATTTAGACTCAATTACTGCAATTATTTGTTTAACGTAAGAACTTGGTAAGCACCTCAAAAATTTATTAACTTTTCAGAATTATATCTCTCTACCTAGTGCATTCAAGGATGTCATTATGTAGGTGAACTTAGTATACATTTCAGATATAGTTTTGCTAGGTTTCAAGCAAAAGAGTTCATAATCATGTAGTAAAATATTTAACCTAGACTATTTAGCCTCATTAGTTCCTTTATATGTGATACACAATCTATCCCAAATCTCCTTACTAGTAGTACAGGTGGACACTCTCATGTAGTCTTCTGATTTCAATGCATAAAAGAAATAATTCAAGTATTTTGTATTTAATTATGCAAGTTCCCTATCCTCATTGCTCCATTCATTAAGTTGTAATTTAGTTTTAATGTCATTCAAAAGTTGAAAAGGTGTAATGTAACCTTCTTGTACCAACATCCACATGCGTAATCTATAGATTATAAAAATGTAGAAATTCAAATTTTCCAAAAATCAAACGGTATATT